>NW_010433539.1:19494-21737 GCF_000710305.1 Buceros rhinoceros silvestris | reverse complement strand
CCCCCCGTTTTTTTTTCCTGGTGGTTTATGGGGACTGAGTGTACAGACCTCTCTTGATCTGGCCGAGAGCTGGGGTCTTTGCCATCAGCCTAAGACGGGAAGGAGCTCAGTTTCTGGAAAAGTGACATAATGAGTTGGGCACCAATTAGATCTGCATTTCTGAAGAGGTCCAACAGACGTGTTGCTGCTCTACTCACTTCCCTCTCCTCTACCATCATACGCTTATAATGTTGATGTCGTTTGTCTGCTGATCCCCTCTACTTCTTGTGCAGAACATTTGTCCTTTTGCTGCCATCTCCTTCTGTTTCCCCTCTTGGTATTTCCACACACAGGACAAGACTGTCTCTGCTGGCCCTTTTTGAGCAGCACTGAAGACACAGAGGCCCTGTTTATCATCACCAGGCAAGAAATCAGTAACAGCACAGCAGTGATGACGGTGATTTTGCTCGCATCAGAGCATAGATGGATGAGACTGGCTAAAAGCTCCACAGATTTCTTTTAGATGTGTATCTTCCCTGTTTATATGTTTCTGCCTTTAATTTATTTCAGATGTTCTTTTTTCTTTTCTCTCTGAATGTCAGTTTTACAGATTGCTATTGCTATTACAATGCTATTGTGGCACTGAGTTCCAAAAATACGAAATGAGAAGTGGGCAGTAGTTATGAAAGACCAATGGAGAGTCCCAGGATGAAAATATTCCACCAGCCAGGCTAAAGGTCCTGCCTGCCCGATAGCCTGTCGCTGGCACAGGCCAGTCAGGGATACTTAGAGGAGACTGTAGAAACCAGGGAGGCATTTTGCAATACTTTACCAGCCTGTTTTCCTGGCTTCCAGAACTTGTCCTTTGAGGGATTCCTTCTCACCTTATCAGTCCTGGGACAGAGGTTCGGTCATCCAGATCCTAATTGTAGGAAGAAGTGAGTAAAGAGAGAATTTCCTGTGGATGGCTGAATATCTCTGCAGCTCCATCCCACAGATGCCAATCTGGGACACATGGGAGCTCCTGTAAACTCTTCACGGAGCTCTGCTTTCCCTAGTCCCTTGATGTGTGATACATGCCCTGTGTCCTGGGGATCTGCGTGGTAGGACCAGAGAAGTTGGTCACTTAAGACCCTCAAGTCTAGAGACTCTTCACAGTGAATGAAAAGCTTTACAGAACAGAATACCACTAGAATCAGTTGAGTCTTATACTAAAATTCCACCTCGTGCCACGTTTGGCTAAATTCAATTTTTGATTTGTCTGTCACATAGCTCCTCATTGAAGTCCCACTGTCACTAGAAGTGTAAAACCAATAATTAATTTGTCCCCATGCCTTCCCCCCCCCCCTTTTTTTCACTGGCACAGTTTTGTTTTGATAAGTGTATTATAAAAGAGAAGAAAATAAAATTGGTGAAATGGAAAATCAAGAACATCTGATGTCTAGAAAGAATAAAAACTTGGGGATGACAGGCTGCAGACATCTGGATTTTCATTTAAACAGTCTTCTGAATCATCTTTTGAAAGCTGAATACACTGTAAACCCCCATATTGACTGTCTGATACTATCCAGGTGTGTATTTGATTTTGTCTGCATACTGACATATCGTCCAAGTGAAAAGGCTTGAACTGATTTAAGTACAATTTAGAGGTTGACACCAGTGCACTGAAGTAAGAAGAGGGAGAGAAAAGAGGAGGCAGAACAGCAGGCTGATTTTAAATACTCATCTTTCAAGGCTTGTCCCTGGGGAGTTAGTTTCTCGCTCTGGCTCAGCTTTTGCATGGTATGAAATCAGAGCAAAGCCCTGATTTGCAGATGAAGGTACCCCCAGCCGTTCAGGCAGGCAGAGATCTGATAACACAGGGGTTAACCTGAGGCATGTGCCCAAGCCCCGCTGTGATAAACCCAGGGGCGGTCAGACCTTTTGCTCTGAAAGACACTCTGGCACCGCTGGGAGATTCATTTTGTCTGCAAAATCAAGCGTGTAATTTCCCTTCTCCCTTGCTCTGCCCTTCTTTCTCTGTCTCCGGCCAGTGCTGTGGCTCAGTGGCAGGAGCCAGTCTCCCTGGTGACCACCAGGACAGCTGACCTGCAGCAGGGAGGTGTGAGATATGCTTTTACCGCAGGACATGGGGTAGGAAGCCCCCACATAGGCTTTTTTCCTGCCGGTCAGAAGGAGAGCAGGAGAGCCAGCCTGGGAAACCTGTAAAAGACCTCTGAGCTTGAAAGAAAAAAAAAAAGAAATCATGTAAATTTAAAAAAAAT
>NW_010433539.1:19035-19294 GCF_000710305.1 Buceros rhinoceros silvestris | reverse complement strand
TCTGCCCCTCAGCATGTAAGGGGCTTCCAGCTTACTGCAGTGCTAAGTCAGACTGACAGGGTGGTCGCAGAGGTGAAAGCTGTCCTCCGCCGTTCACCAGTTCACACCAGCTCCAGGGAGCCCGTGCGCTACCTGTGCTGGGAGCGAGTCCGAGTCTCCGCAGAGCCAGCAGAGAAGAGACATTTCTCCCCGTTTTCGAGTGAAACAGAGGTACTGCAGGCTCTAGGGGGTGGATGTAGTTGTCAGTTTTATTTACTGC
>NW_010433539.1:18744-18992 GCF_000710305.1 Buceros rhinoceros silvestris | reverse complement strand
CGTGTGAATAACTTAGCCGCCTGCACTGATAACTTTGCTTTTTGTTTCAGCCCAGCTCGAGACAGAAATCCCATAAAAGCTTTCATTCCAATCTGTGTGCTGAATGATGGGACAGGAGGTAAAAAAGTGAGGGTAAAATTCCTGAGGCACTCCTAAAGACTTTTCCAAGAATCTTAAAAAGCCTCTTAAAAACGGCAGCAGAGATCGAACGCTGTAAGGGAGGGGAGGGGAGGGGAGGGGGGGGAAAA
>NW_010433539.1:1059-18610 GCF_000710305.1 Buceros rhinoceros silvestris | reverse complement strand
GCAGGCGTAACAGTGTCTTACATCAATCTAGCAGTCAGCATCGATGTTCTTTCCTCCTTTTGTGCAACACCCCTTCCCTCCTACAGACCACCCAAAGCCCTATAAATAATCCAAGGACTGTATTTTTTCTACAGATTTCTCTTCAGACCTCGAAGGAAAAATATCAGGAGAAGGAAGGGAGAGAGAGAGAAGGGAAAGTGAGGAGGGGAGAGAGAGAGAGAACAAGGAAAGATGGCTAGTGAATTCAAAAAGAAAATGTTCTGGAGGGCAGTGGTGGCTGAGTTCCTTGCCATGACCCTTTTTATTTTTATCAGCATCGGCTCAGCTCTGGGTTTTAGCTTCCCAGTGGTGGGCAACGAAACATCCACAAGGTCTCAGGATAACGTGAAGGTTTCGCTGGCTTTTGGGTTATCCATCGCTACCATGGCACAAAGCGTGGGCCACATCAGTGGTGCGCACCTGAACCCCGCTGTCACCTTGGGTCTCCTGCTGAGCTGCCAGATCAGCATCTTGAAGGCGATCATGTACATCATTGCCCAGTGCCTGGGGGCAGTGGTGGCCACAGCTATGCTGTCAGGAATCACTTCCTCTCTCCCAAACAACCTCCTGGGGCTCAACTCTGTAAGTAGAAACTTTTAATTCCTCCTTCCTTTTTTTCGAGTAGAAATGCAACACCTGTAACGTAGTAATGGGGGGCGGGTGGTGATGGTGGTTGTGATGGTGACCTCAGGCAGACAACTGATGATGGTAGCAGGGGATCCAGCCCTGACTGATACCAGGGTGGATCCGTGACATGGGGACAGTCCTTCCTCTCCACCCCTATCTGGCAGCTTTAGGACATTAGGCTGGTGATTGGTTTTGCTTGTGTTCAATTTCTTGCATCCAGGTTGCTGAAAGGAGCATTTCTAACACTGAAATCACTGCCAGTTGTGTGACTGAGTCCCCTGTGTGGTTCTGAAGGTGGCAGGTAGCGTGCTGATTACCGTGCAGATACCAGCCCTGCTTTAGCTTCTGTGAGTGTGGTTCCTTTTCAACACCTCAGTAATGGTTTCTCTAATCTGAGGATGACTGTGATGAAAACCTACGGGAACAGCGAGAGGGATGTGCAGCATCACCAAAGGGCTGAGCATCACCTGTTGCATGAGACAGAGCGCCCAGCCCCTGCCTGACACAGAATCCCAGCTGCACTTTCTGTGAGTTTCTCCTTTTGCTGCGCAAGGACAAAGCCTGAATTCCCCAGTGTGGGCTGAGAAAGGTGTGAGGCAGCTACATTTAAGAGGGGTGCAGGTTCCTGCCCACTCCCAGCCAGGTGCTCACAACATGCTGCATAAAAAACACCTGCCCACCACTCCCCCTCCTCAAAATGTTGTCATTTTACTGTCGTTGTACCATAACAGGAGGAAAAAGGATGGATACACTTTTAAAGGTGAAATCATCCCTCTGTCAGAGGCAGGGCTACAGCCACTGCAGCACACAGAGTACTATAAACGGAAATTCCTCTCACTTATTTCACCTGATTCTGTCAAGAACAAGTATTTCACATCTTTTCCATGGCCCCTTTCTTGCAGAGTATTTCTGGCTGCAGATGGGAACTTGAGCTGATATGAAATTTTATGCCCATTTGAAGTCACAGGGATATTCATGATGTAAAGCTACAAACTCAGTATCTCTGCAGAAATCATTTAGGCAAAAGGGGAAGAAAAGATCAAAACAACTGAATTAACAGAAGTATAATATGGTTTTGCCCACCGTGGCATTACAGTTAACTCAGAAAATGAGGTGGTGCTGGAAAATGTAGTGAAATCTGGTATTGAGAAGGTGATATTAAGGAGCAGCTCAGTATCACCCACCCTGGTGGTACCCTGTGGGTTGGCTGCTGACCTCCCTGGAGACCAGCGCCTGCAGGTATGCCTTAGTGCCACAGCTTTGGAAATGTGGGTGGGTTATTCCAAAACATTTTGGGGAAGAAGAGTGAATTACTTTATTAACTCCAGGAGGCTCTGGCTGTGTGGGTGATATGTGATCTTTTCCTCTGAAACCACTGGCAGAGGGAACTGCTCAGCCGCAGGGGACAGGGTATCCGCCCAAGTGGTTTTCTCGAGAGGTCCAACTGCCATTAAACACGGGAGGTCTGGTTTCACTTGCATTTGGCCTTCCCCTTTTGCTTGCCATGAAATGCCGGTGGCTGGCTCCTTCCTCTACCCGAAAGCCCTGAAACTGTCCTTTTGAGAAGGGGGTGTAGATGATTGCTCCAAACTTTTCTTGCTGCTCATTCAGTAACTGTCCAAGCTACAAAGACAACCCTTGAGCTTTGCACAAGGACATCTCAGAAGAGAAGAGCCTGTGGGGATAGGTGGAAAGATCAGCAATGATCACCCCCTGATTTTAGTAAGCTTAGGAGCTTTTTAGCAAGGTTGTGAATCTCAAAAATTGCATGTTAGGGAGGAAGCCCTGTTCCCCACCCACGAAGACCACCTCTGGAATACAGTCAAACACATTGTTTTCAAGACCATAAAATACACTGTAGGCAAAACCAGATCTTGGAAGTCTCCATTACACTGATTTTACAAATCTGGCAACTGTTTCTGTGCACGAATTACTGGATAAAATAGGTCTTAAAAGCCCCGTTCTCAGTGCTCGTCATTCTCAAATGCTCAGAATTTTGATTTTTTTACATTTTTTTTTCAGTTATAAATGTTCTGGCTAGAGGGGCAGTGAGGAGACCTCTCTGGGGATGGGGAGGGAAGCAACTGTCCTTCTCCTTCGCAAAAAAGACCTAGAGAGGAAAGAAAATTAATTCATTTCCAATGGACAAGCTTGGACTGTCTGGGGAGGGGAGGGCTGAGGGGGCAGTTGGGTCTGAGCCCAGGTCAGTGGAGAGCAGCAGAATGGCTCTCCTCTTGCAGAGATGATCACAATGGGGCATACCCTGAAACCTCAACGGAGCTCCAAGAACACGCTGCCTCCTTCAGCAAACAGATGATAAGGAGAGACCACAGAGATCTGCTCTTATGTCATGCTTATTAACCCGAGGCCAAGGAGGGGGGAACAGAGCTGGTTTCCCTGCCAGCTGCTTTGTCTTCCTGCCCTTCCTTTGGAAAACAAAGTCTAGATTCACTATTGAGTAAAAGAATAGAAAGAAAGGGAGTGCTGTGTGACAAGTTTGGATGTGCATGACCGTGTCCTCTGTCCTTACATTTATCCTGCCCAGCTGTAAGTCCTGTGCAGAGGGGCCAAGGGAGGAACCTGTTCCCATAGGCTTCTCCCAAGTACACAGAGGAGAGACGAGGAGAGGTACTTCAGCCTTTAGAGTTGTCCTCCAGCAACAGCCAGCTCTTCTTTGGCATGATGAGGTTCCAGGCTTGGGACCCTGTGCCAGGCACCCAAAAGGAGGCACGATGAATCTGTGCTCTTCTCACTGCCCAAAGGGGAAAAGGGAAACGCAAACAAATGAACCACAAAAAACAACCATGGAAGGTCCGAGGCAGAAGAGAAGGGGGGAGAATGGAAAAGCACAATGCTCCTCTTACGTGTTCAGAAGTACCGTCTGTTTTGTACTAAAACAGGCAAAACAGTCACTTCTGAGGAGCTTGATCCAAACTTCACCGAAGTCAACGGAAATATTTTCAGTCAGTTTGGCTGGTCCAAACTGACCCATATTCTGGACGATACTCAGAGAGGTACTTAGATTACTGAATCCTTGTCAGACACTGAACTTCCCATATATTGTAGCAGTGGAGTGGGTGCCAAAGTAAAAACATCAAGAACTTGAAAAGCTGAGAGAGGAGCACACAGCGTGTTTGTCGTTCTAAAAAATTGAGTATTTTTCCTTACATATCTAGTGTTGTTTTTTGGCAATGGGGTCATCCCATGTTACCAATTTCCATTTGGTAAAAGCGTAAGAATAGAGAGTCCCTAATCCAGAAGGCACTCCTCTGCCAGCCTAGCTGGGTACGGTCTGGTGAGGACAGATCCCTAGTTTGGATAATGGAAGGAACTATTCATCGTGGGCAGTTAATGACCAGCAAAGAGCTCAAGCAGGAAAGGCGGGTGAGAGGAGACTTCTGTCCTGTAAGGTAACACAATATTTGCAGTTCAGCAATGATTTCCTGAAGAACCTTTATCAAGCTTTTGAAAAAAGAAAAATGTCTTTAGCTCATTTTTTAAATTTCCTTTTTTTTTTTTTTTAATTCAGTTTTGCCCTTTCTGTCTTTTGACACACCGATCGGAGTGCCAGGAAATGTGCCCCCTAAGTCTCAGGGCTACATTTGAAAACTCTGCCTTAAAGTTTATGATGAAAGATATTATTTAAAAGTTAAAAGTGGATCAAACACTGTAGGCAAGGAAAACAGACCTGAAGGTAACACTGCTCTGGTTAGATAAAGAGAAAAGAAAAACAACCAAGAAAAACAAACAGAGGGACTTGGTTTTATAAAACACTCAGTGGACTGATAAATGTTGTTTGTGTAACTGAAAAACTCTCTGGAAAAGCCAGGAGGGGTCTGTGGTTGGTGGATTCAGAGGTCTGGAGCGTTTTCTTGAGGCAGGTGAATAGTCCTATAGGTCCAGCTCCTACAGGTCCAGCCTGGGATTCCAGTGCGATTGGCTGTGTCTCTGCCGCTTCTGCTCAGCACAGCGTCCCCAGAGCTGGATCAGCTGTGACAGAAAAATTGGTGCACGTCAGGGTTTGATGCTCTTTCCTGATAAACACACAGTGGCCAACTGCAAATCCTTTCTCACAGGCAGGGGGAAGGCAGCCCTTTGCTCTCCTTGACCCTTCCTACCAGGGCAGATCAGCTACTTTGAGACACCTGCCACCCTCACCAAGTCCCACCACAGAACGAGTCTCCTTCCCACCAGTAATCTCACTTAGCTGGATTGTGGTCCAGCAGCCACAGAGCAGCTTTGGACCATTATGCTGGAGATGTTTGGGGTTTGGGGTTGGCTTTTTTTTGTTATTGTTGGTTTTTTCTGCTGTCTGTGTCCTCCAGCTCCAGCCTATTCTGCTACTTGGGAAAGCTGAAGTCTGGACAATCTCTTGTCTCCAGAAGATTGGAATATAGGATGGGACATATGATGTGTGGATCCTTAGCTCTTGCAGATGCACCTTCTTATCTCTAGGACATCTCTGGTGATTTTTTCTCCCAAGAGGTTTCCAAGGCACAGACACCTCCAGTGCAAACATGAAATTGTCCCTCCACTGGCAGCTCACTTCCATAAGGTCGAGGCCTGTCACACCTCTTAATGGGGGGGAGAGGGGGATCAGTCCTGATGTTTTTATACTGATATTCCTCACTGAATCTTCCCCATCCTTTAGCAAGTTGCCTCATCACAGACAGGAATCACCAGTCTCCCCACATTCAGCCCAAACCAGTGCTCCAGTGGTGGCTCTCCGACTGCTTCTGGGGAGCAGGACTTGCACGGTTGGCCTGGATGACTCAGTGTTTACCTTGTGATTTCCCTCTCTGTGCCCGCACCCTGTGAGTCTGTTCTCCTCCAGCCTCAAATTAAACAAAGTCGGGTTGACTTGGAAGAACTTCCAAAATAAACTGAGAGCTTGACAATGTGAGTGGGCAATTGAGTAAGTGATGCTTCTTTTCCTCTGAGTCAGTATGGAAAATTGCAGTTCCAGAGGTGCCGCTGGACAGACAAGACATGCGGCTGGCTTCCTGACCTCTGGTGCTGAGGAAAAATCCTTGGATGCCTTTTCTCAGCGCAGATTATATACTGCACCTTTCTCAAGTTTTGATACAGCGAGCTTCGTTCTCCTTGCCGCTGCCCTCTGCCCTCCCTGTTTGCAGTCCAAAGCAGGCTTCTCCTGCCAGCCTTGCCTGTGCTGGAACATCTGCGCACTTCAGTACTTGGCTTCCACAAGAGACCAGAAATTGCTGCATTTTTAGAGTGAGCAAAATGGTTCCTGTGCATGAGATTAGCCCAGGGGTTTTATTTCTTAACAAAGAGCACCACAACAATAGCTTCATTATTCACGTTCAGTATTGCAGGAGCCGTCTTTCATGGCATGCCAGCATTGTATTGAATCGCATCAGGCCGGGAGGTGGAACACAGGAAAGGCACCTGCTCAACAGTGGCCGGAGCCTTGGCCGCTTTCTAACGTGTTCACACAGTGACAGCAGGAACATCTGGACTGAGCTGTAAACTGATGGTTATCACCCATCCTCCAGATCGTTTGGGGATAGCAGGGCCTATAGCTCTAGTCCTTATCTCGGGTCTCAGAGGTTATCTCTTATTTCCATTTCTACACAGATTTGCTTGGTGATTCTGCTCCATAATCATATGAGCTTTCGGTGGAGAGCGAGCAGCAGCGTGGCCATTTCTGGCCCAAGGCCAGATCATCCACCTGCAGGCCAGTCTCTTGGTGCTCGAACAGAGTGGCTCCAGCTGGTTTTATACCAGAACTGGGTCCAGACCCAGAGGATCCGAGGGTGACTGGTGCATTGTCTGGAAAACACTCTGCAAGCCTCAGATTAAGGGTCCTCTTTAAATAGAAATGATAGAAATCGATGCAAGCAGTGCACAGAGGGCTGTCAAAGAAGGAGTTGCAACAGACGTAAACCCATTATTAATTTGGTAGATTGGTTAGTAGTGAAATTCAAGTGGAGTCATGCTAGGAATTTTTTGAGAACATGTTTTTTCTGTTTGACCAGCTGTCAAACCAGGCAGGATTAAGTATGAAATGTAAGGAAACTCATTCTGCCACCACCCTTCCTGACTGGTGACCAAACAGTTAAAGTGGTTTTCCATTCCTTGGAATTCTATTTCTATGCCATACGTATCTGTATGTTTTGTGCATAAGTGTATGCACACCTCCACACAAACTCACACACCAGGGACGTGTGGATCAGTAGATAGAAAGATCCTTCCAATGAGGTAACCGCAAATTTCATTTCCTAGTTTAAATTAACTAGAAATAATAATAATAAAAGAATCTGTTAGTGTGTGTAGATTCTAAATCAAGATCTGACATGGCAAGAACCACAGCCCGAGGACAAATGGAAATTTCCACAGCAAACATGAGAACCAATATTACGGATCTCTTCTGGTTAAATTGGTGCAATGGTAAAAACAACACGTAAGTCGTTGTAGCAGGGCTTGTGGACTTCGGTGGAGAACGTGTGAGCTGGGAATGTCATTTCATTAATCCGAGAATCCTAAACCCTATCACTCTCTAGGCTGTATATAGCTACCTTTACGGAAAGCATTTTTGAAGCAAGGATCCCAAACCACATCACAACTACTAAAGGAAGAAAAAATAACCCTTGAAAAATTTCCTGTTTGTCTCAAGAGGAAATTGCCTGTTTTCTGTCAGACAGCAGTATGCTTTTGTTTATTTGCCCGTTCTCTAGCTTCATCGAGAGGATTCAATAGCGGAGAGATCTTCACCTGGTGTCACAACTGAAAATGTTGCTTTCTTAGAAAAATCTCCATTCCAGGGTTAGGGAGACCAGTCCACACCAGTGTGTTTGTGCTCAACCTCAAGGATAGCAAATGATGTGTCCGTTACGTGGCCACGTTTCCCTTATCGGTGTTTCCCTGTCTGTAAACCCTTGTCTCTTTATTAAAATATGCAGAGGCAGAGACACCCTTTTCCTTGTGGGCTGACCCAGTAGCTGGCACAATGAGACATGAGACCTGTGGCTGTGCTCCCCAGGACCTCCACAGTCATACTCATACCAATGCCAGGGAGCAAGGGAATGTCTGCTGGGGTTTTTCTGGAGCAGCGTCGGTCCTGTTCATTTATTAATGTGCGACTTGATGGGAAAGCACTGCTCTTCCTGGCATCCAGAGCCAAACTTACGGCTGGTGCTCAACTGCTGCAACACTAGGGAAGTCGGTGAGACCTGAGGTAAGGCACAGCATCCGCCTGCTGAATCACAGGTACAGACCCTGAGAGCCACCCTGGAGGAAACTCTGTAAGGAGCATGAGGACAAAAATGGGTTCTGAAATCTCTGCAAGAGGGTTGTTTCTCTTTTGGCATTTAAAGACCAGGAAGGAGCAAAGGAATTCTCTGTATTCTCTCCTGGTAGAGCCCTGGGCATCCCCTCTGCAGGAGCTGCTGAGAGGTACCCTGGAAAACCAGCCTTTTCCAGGTTCTTGGCACTAATTCTGTGCCAAGCGAAGTCAGTGAATGCTTTCAAAGCAGAGCTGTGGCACATTTCCTTACACATATATACACAACTTCTCCTGAAGTTAATGGTGATTATGTTCTGACTGAGGAACGAATAAAGTCAAGTTTGGCCCCATTTCCTTCCTTTCATAAGAATTCTTTCCTGATGAACAAGGTGGAGAAATGAAGGAGCTGGAATTGTTCCCCTAATTCCTGAAACCCATTGCACATATTCAGATAATTTTAGAAAAAAAACCTTTATGGAAATGCCAACTCGTCAATGCTCTGCACAAGACTGACTGTATGAACTACCTCAGACTTGGAAAGTTTGAAAACGTCACAGTTTTGCTGGAGTGTTTGTCTAGAAGTATAAAATGAAAATTGCTTTGGCGCAATTGCCAACAGCCATACCGAGAGGTTTCTGAAAATCCAGCTAGTTATCCCAGTAACAACATGGAACTCAAAATTCAGAGAGGTCCAAAATTCCCCGTTGAAAGACCATCTCCTTCTGGGCTGACAATTCCGGAGATCATAAATAGCTCCATGGTATAAATGAGCGCTTCAAAGTGTTACTGAACACAAGCTATTCACTCGGGTTTTGCTGGGTAAGGAAAAATAAAAGCAACCCACCGTTCCTCATACTCCGAATAGAAGTTGTTTATTTCTCAGCAGCAAAATGTAAAAAAATAGGTTTCCCTAAAGCAACTCTCCCAGAGGCCCTTCAGAAAGTAAAAGTGTAAATGAGACAAATGATCTATCGCTAATTAGCTGTTAGTCCTATAAGGGAATTGACTTTTCTTGCCCGACGCTTACCTCCCATGTAACCTTTATGTGCTCTGGTTTAACATCAATGAAACCATCGCTCTTCTCTCCCTGGCGTACCACGCTGCTGCAGCACAAAGCCCTGCTGGTTTCTCATTAGCCTGAAGACAGGGTGGGAGGAGGGAGGCCAGTTCCTGGAGGGTGTCTGCTGTCCAAAGAATGGAAAATATGATTTCTGCTTTGGGAATTGAATGAGTCCCCCTTAGAGCTCGTAAGGCTGTATTTGTAGGAAGGATAATCTAGCAGAGGACAATATGTTTTGTCCCTAGGTTCTGCTGAATGCTTCTATTGTTGATATGGGATATGATCCAAAGCTAATTCTTTGCCTCATAAGCAGTGTCTTCTGAGCACTGCTGTGGTATTAAGCGAAACTCTTGAGATCTTTGCCTGTCCCTACTTAATCAAGAAATGGGACTTTTGTACTCTCTGAATCCCCAACACTCAAACAATGTTTGTAGCAACATCCACTTCTGAGTGATACTGTTCAACAGAAAGAGAGAAGAGAATAACCTCCCTTCAGCAGTCCCTGAATCCATTTTGGCAGTGAGTTAAAGGAAAGATTATAGCTCTGGAGATGTGGGACGGACTCCCAGCAGCAGAAAGGTATGTTATCAAGACGGAAGTTATCAAGTTATTTTCATGACAAAATTGGAGCTGAAAGAAAAAGAAAGTCAGACAGAAAGACAGTTCAGATAGTGGAAGATGGTTCTGAGGGAAGCATGGAGATTAATTTCTGAGATTACATTTGAAGAATGACATTAAGGGACTTTGCCCAACTAAACACTTAAATAATAGTTAATTGGTATAAAGCAGCATATTCAATATTTCCAGCATGGGGATGAAGACGTGAGCACGAACCTTTTAAACCAGTGTGAAGATTTATCCTTATTAAGAAAAATAAGGAAAATCAAAGAAGGGAAAGTTTAAGCTACAGGAGAGCGAGGATTTGCTTAAATAAAATGCTAGAAGTCTTCCTTTAAAAAAAAGTCTGCCATGGCAGAGGTAAGCTAATAATTTGGAATGCTGCAAACAGCAGGCCAAGCTGTGAGCTGTTTGTTTGAATTAAACACAGGAGGGGAAAGTTCTGTCTGATACAAACATATTTATTGCAGCACGGCTCCTTAAAATGCTAGATTTTGTGTGGACAGGAGAACATACTTATTCTCCCAACAGGAACATTAAAAACACTTTAATCAAAGGTATTACAGTTTTAGTGAGTTCACAATATGGTTCTTATTACGCACCAGCCATGCTGTCGCTGGGGTTCTGCAGGAGCTGCCTTACCTAGGGGATGGCCGGACATGCAAGGGAGAGAAGTGCCAGGCGGCAGCGGTGATATATGTGTCACTGAATTGCTGTGGCAGAATTTTTCTCTAACAAACGATGGTTTTTTCTCTAAAAAACCATCAGGCAGCATGGCTTGCAGTGAAGTGTTTCATAAGAACAGAGAAAGTTGACATTCTCCTTCTGAAAAAGAGACTTCTGTGTTTCCAGAGAGCTGTAATTTTTCAGGAACAGTGAAATACTAACCCCTCTTATGTGAAAGTGAACTGGACCCTGGGAGATACGGACCATGGCTGAGGGTGCGTGGATGAGATGGAGCATAGCACTACGTGATGAAACCACCTTGCATAACAAACTGTCTTATCCATACAACGGGAAACAGGTTTGAACTTGATATGCTTCTAATGAGAAAAATATGAAGCCACTAGAGAAATACACAGTTGGGTTTACCTTGGGCCAGTTTAATTTCCTGTCCCCATTTCTCTTCTAAAGGCAGACAATGAATAAATATCCTACTTTAAAAAAAAAAAAAAGAGAGAAAAGAAAACATACCATTAATTTGCCCACATTATTGCTTGAAGCTGTGGAAGTCAGCCAGCCAAACACGGCAGTTTGGGGCACTTCTGAGAAACAAGCTTCTATAGTTCCCGTCCCTCTGATGTCGCAGAGCAATGGAAGCCACGTGTCCACTACCCACTTCCTAGGACCACAGAGCAGGTGTTTGTCTCAGCCAGTTGCTCTCACGGTCATGACTAGATAATGATTTGCCGTTAATTTTGCCCTGGGTTTTAACGGTCCTCGTTTGATTCTGTTGCATGTTTCCTGGCTCACTCACCCTTATGGATCGCATCTCTGCAGAGCCTTTGTGGTGACTGGTCCATCAGCGGTGGCTGCGCTATCTGCAGGTGTCCCCAGCTGTTTCTAGGCATTAATTCAGCCAAGACACAGCAGCCTTAAGAGAATCCTATCCCAGACCTTCCCACAGGAAGAACCTTCCCAAAGAATCAAGGTCTCTTAAATGGTAATTCAGCTTGGAAGGGACATCTGGAGGTCTCTAGTCCAACCTCCTGCTCAAAGCAAAATCAGCACTGAGTTCAAACCAGGTTGCTTAGGAGGAGTTGTAGCATTACCCGGTAAAGCTAATCTTTGAATGGAGAATTGGTGGTGTACCTCATCCCATGTCCAGCAATGCAGAGCAGAGGGCTTCAGCAGGCCCTGAGTTCTTCCTTAGGTTCCAACAAGTTGCATCTGAGGAGCTTTCTGAATGAAATTTGTTTTCTATAAATTTGCTGAAGTTCAGTGGATTTTTCTTGCCCAAGTTTGTTCAGATTCACAGTGAACTTAGGAGAAAATATTAACGGTGGAATTCAGCTCACAGCAGGATACAACTCACTTGGGGTGTCCACATGTAGGTGTCTGCTTGTTGTCTGGGTGCTATTACAGTCAAAGGGGAATTACTCAGTGCAAGTCAATGCAGCCGAGATTAATTCTGCTGGTCAGATATACGTGTCTGACTCTCAGATCTTGCCAATGATAAACCCATTTCTTGGGTGTTTCTGGTGCTTCTCTCAAAATAGTGACTTAGAAATGAAGTTCCGTGGAGCAATTCACGTGAACAAAAAAGAAGGAGAAGTCTGGACTGACTCCTACGGTGTGGGAAACTGTTGGAGATGAATGTTAGTTTGTGTATCTCATTTTAATCCATTAGAGCACATCTGGTTCCTTAAAGCACTGAATCTACTCTTCAAGCCTCACTGAAGCATGGAAAGCTCAGGGAGTTACTGTCCTGTTCCCTGCCCTCTGCTGCCTTAATGAGCATCACCAAGAACGCAGAGCATGTGAGAGTCGTCGGGCTGAGCTCAGAAGAGGTAGATACGTAAATGCAGAGTCAGCCCACGTATCGCTGGTGAGAAACCTGCCAGTGCAGGGAAGACGGTCACTGCAGCGTGGGTACAGGTCACTGGAAAGGGACCCCTTCGCCCCAACACTGCAGTGGAACCAGAGAAATAGTGATCTTCTCTTCTGGATGACCTCAGTAGCAGAATGCTCGATGTTGAGAGCAGTGGCTGCTCTTTGCCTTTGCTTTATTGGCAGCCTCACGCAGGCAGGTCTCTGTAATGTAGAGTGCTTCTGCCTGCGAGATTCAGAAGGAGCTTTAGACAGCCCTGAGGATTCTCAAGTCAGGTATTCTACAATAATTCAAACTTTCCTTAAGAAACCCTGAATAATGTATGGAAAACAGGATGGAAGGGTAACCAACTCATGGGGTTATGCCTACCTGGTTCTGTCAAGAGCTTAAAGGAGCAGATTCAAAAGATGAAAAATGTTTCATATGGCATCGTTAGCTGACTAATGGTTGTAAACACACCAGGGAGTGTATAAATACAACACACACACACACATATACTCCATACTAGGAAATGCACCTTCCTCCTCCCCATGTTGTGTGTTGGCTGGGATGTGGTTAGGGTGGTGAAGGCTCATGCTGTTCCATGTGTTGCTGCACCCTGGATGGTCCAGGCTGCTGCGGCGGTGACATGATAGCTCTGACGAGTAGGCACATAACGAACGCCCGTGATGCTGCACTTACCGACTGCAGATCCACAGATCACAGCAAAACAGAACGTCCAAGGTTTGCCTCACTTTGACTCATTTTGGACCATGGCCCAGAGTCCTGCTTGCACAGTGGAATCTTATGTCCCTGGCAGGCTGCGTAAAATTACATGCTAGAGGAAAGCAAAAGGTTTCCTATGATATTTCCAGGTTTTCTTTGATTGCACACAGCCCATCAATAAGTGTTGATTAGCAGGGTCCGTGACCTCAGGTCACGTCAGCTGAAGGATGTGTTTTCCTGGAGGGAAAGGAAGAAAATTATTTCCGCTTCCCAAAGATGAGGATCATCACAGGATTTTAAAACATAATTTTGCTTATTGTCTTTTTTTTTTTTTTAGTAGAAGCCCTTGAAGTGAAGGGAAAGACTGATGGTAGGTTAGTGTTTAATTGTTTGAAATGCCAAGGCTTTGTCAAAATGCAGATGCGTCAGACCGCAGATCTAGGTTCTCTGGGGTTTAAGAGTTGCATTGTTACCAAAGAGAATTTAGTTTCTTACCCACTTTTGGTATCTGCTTATTGCTCATTTGCCAATACACTTTTCTTTTAAGTTTCACTATTTGGCCTTTCAAAAGAGAGATATTTTCCAGAGTCTATAGTCCAGATTCTTAAAGTGATGTTGACTACTTTTGATATCAATGAGATGCACTTGAACCCTGCGTTGTTGAGATCCACAAATCCCACTGTCTTTGCAGTGAAAAAAAGAAGTGATTATTTTTAAGAAGGGATGGCAAATATTAATTTGTTGATGTATCAGGCCTTCAGCATGATTTTCTGGATCGTGTCATTCTCGCCACCAGCTCACCTGTAAATATTTCAGTCTCGCTTGTATTTCTCACATATAAGTCCTATTAATGCTGTGGGTTTTGTTAATTGATTTCAGAATCTACTGGAAGAACCAAAATACCCACCATTTCAACCAGAATTCCCTTCTGTCTGTGGATAAACTGCTTCTCACTCAAAGGATTACCGTTCTGGATATTAAAGAACTAGATATAGAAATCTACTATTAATGTTTCTGGCTGCCAGGTTTAGAAACAAATATATTTCCCCCGTTTTTAATGCAGCTCCTCAGATTTATGCTGGCTGAAGTCTTGGATGATTTTTTTATCAGTACTTACGTGTTTTGATATGCTGCTTTGTCACAGAGAAGAAGTAAGAAAAATGAACAGTAAAGGTGGAAAGTGAAAGAGTTCAGCTAAACAGCTTTAAGTTTTAAGGTTATTCGGTGTTAGGTTTGGGGAAATTAGGACATAACAACACAATAGATTTAAAGCATGTTTTCCCATAGTTTGTGGACAGGTCACAAATAACATTTAATTATGTTTTTGCCATGTATGACCTAGCAATTTTTAATGCAGAGGCTACGACAGATGGGATAACCTACCGATAGCACTATTCCTGGGCATAAGTTTTGCAGAGTTTTCTTCCTACTCTGAGTCACTCACAGTCTCGGTTTCTCTGGCCTGAGTCCAAGCTCGTATTTCATCCTGTCTGTGCAATGTTTAACTCCAAGTTAGTCATCTCAGATACAGGCTTCTCTGTCTTAGCTACGGTGCCACTGAAGATAGAGATTGGAAGCAGAATTAAAAAGTTGCTCTACATCATTTACATTAATAAGAAACTCTTCTGATTCCACGATTAACAACACGGTAGGAATATCTACATCTGCCAGTGTGCGTCTTTCCAGAGAACCTGCTTTACTTCATTGTGTATGCTTTTTTCTGACTCAGTTTCAGAGAGCCAGTTCAAACCTAAGACACCTAAATTAGTCTACATGTGAGTTAATTGTCTAAGCTCTTGTTGTAGTGAAATGAGACCTAGTGACTACAAAAGACAGAGCTACTCAACTGAGTCTCAAATGATCATCTGCATTTCATCAGCTGATGGATCTCATCTCCACTGACCATGCTCATTACTATCCGAGCTGGAGAGAACACCGATTAACACTGGCATCTAGAGCTGTTTTAGATACCTTTAGTCTTCCTCAGGACTGGTGTCACACCTACCAGTCCCACATGAACGCTCTGTCTCAAGGCACCACGGTTCACTTCTGTGGGTAAACCCTACTGGAGGCAAATCTCTGGCTCATTTGGTTCTCACATGTGTTCTTTGTGTCCAGTGGTTGAGTGTTCACCTTGGTTGGATGCGGCAACTGTGCAACCCTGTCATATCACCAGCAAACGCTGGTTACACCTAGACACAAGTACAGCAGTGACTGATTTCTGTTAACTTTTTTCTTCTTCTTTTTATTTTGTCTCTTAAGCATAAGCAATCGAAGGAGAAAAGTGGCTGTGCAGGTCTGCCGTTCCCTATTTCCTGTGAAACTTTGTCTCACTGGTTGAAGTCAGGTAGGAATAACAAGTGGCATTTTCCTTCTTGTCTCCATGCAGCTTTCACAGGGAGTCAATGCGGGCCAAGGACTAGGCATCGAGATCATTGCTACCTTCCAGCTGGTGTTGTGTGTCCTCGCCACCACCGATCGGAGAAGGACTGATGTCTCAGGATCAGCACCTTTGGCCATTGGTCTCTCTGTTGCCTTGGGACACCTTCTTGCAGTAAGTTTTACTTCTCGCTGTTGTTATCTGCAATGTCCCACCTCAGGATGGGTCAGTGAAGGCAGGAAGATGAGGAGTAGGTGATAATTTCTTCCTTTTCCTTCCTCTGAAGAGAATAACCTTGTTTCTGCAACAATCACAGCCCTTCTTTCTTGGGCCATGTGGCTGAGGCAGTAAGCGATGAGGTTGCACATCTAGGAGCAGTTTCTGCAGTGGGATCTGTTTCCATGGTGGGACAGGACAGGCACATGGCAAACAATTTTTCCCCTTTAATCTGAGGAAGCGTGGGTGGGATGAATGAAGCTGCTGTGAGCATCTGAACTGTGCTGCAGATGTCACTTGCCCTCCTGTGCAAGGAAGATGCCACATGTCCATCACTGTTTCACCACTTGGTCTCTTTCCACCCCCTAGATCGATTACACCGGTTGTGGAATTAACCCAGCCCGATCTTTTGGCTCAGCGCTGATTGCCAACAACTTTGAAAATCACTGGGTGAGTTGAATAAATCTGTTCCGCCTACAGCAGGCTCCGCATATACATAATGTACGAGATCAGAAGCGTTTAAACGCACATCAGTAGCACCAAGTCAGTGAGCTGCCATTTCCATTCCTTTAACAAAAACAATCTCCTTTTTCTCCTGGCCAGCCTCAGGAGACCGCAAAGTGCTCAAGCTGAGTGTGTATGTTCAAAGTAACTCAGCAGATTTTCTGTTTACTTCCCTTTATGTTTATTTATTTCAAATATTTTTAACTTTAAAGCCTCATTGCAGGAATCCGGTATTGGGCATTCATTGCTTAAACTGAGTTTATCAAGTGCTACTGCTTAGTCTGGTAAGAACCTGATTTAGGAAGGTCCTTAAGCAGGTTTGTAAACTGAAATGCATCGTCCAATACTTGGAAGCTAATTAAATGTTCATCTTCTTAAAGTTAAGTGTCTGCTTATGTGCTTTCATGGGTAAGTGCTCTGGAAACACTACAACTTCCTGTGGTTGAAATAAGGAACTTCATGAAAACGTATGTACTTCACTAAAGCTCAGCAAAGGAGGCTAATATTAAAGCCCTACATGAGCATGTGTTCTTGAATATTTAAAACACATCTTCTTCCAGCTCTCCTACTCACGATTTTGGCAGCCAGTTGCATGGGTTTTCACAGAAGTTTAGTGGAAGTACAATAGGTTGCAAAAATTTTGGAAATGAATGTCTTTTAAGCAGCAA
Source organism: Buceros rhinoceros silvestris (assembly GCF_000710305.1). Lineage (NCBI taxonomy): Eukaryota > Metazoa > Chordata > Aves > Bucerotiformes > Bucerotidae > Buceros > Buceros rhinoceros. Next base: position 1,996 of record NW_010433539.1, on the reverse strand, counting down.
AACACAAGAGGAGGTCACTGGGGAAATTTTGCCAAACGCTTCTATTGGGATCCTGAGGCGATGTAACAGAGCTAGTAGTGAGTATTTTCAGAATTTCATGAAAAATTCTTTTCCTTTGGACAGAGAGAAGAAGATAGAGGTAGTAGTTCATATTAAACCACTGCTGTTGCTGAACAGAAGTAAATGTTTCCAGACTCAGGAGCCTTTTGGCCATACATATCTCTCAAAATCATTTGTTATTTCTATTAAAATCAACCTGTCTACTAAAATACTTGTATTACCTCTCCCTCCAATCTTTACTTGCCTTAAGGGATTAGACCAGTACAATTACAGCAATATCACTAGCAGCTAATAGCAAATTAAGCCCCTAATTAGGCCTCACTACGTATCACTTTCTAATTGACCTGTCACCGAAAGGCGGTGGGAGAACGGAATCTAATGCCCTTGTTGCTGTTAGAAATTGTGTCCCCCCTGCGCAATTTATCTGGAGGAACAGAAATGTTTTACTGGTAGATACTTAATTTTAAATACCAGAATTTGGCAACACCGTCACAGTTATTAATCTCTGGGACTGTTGCCAATTCACGGTGAAGAATTCGTGGTTTCTTGCCCTGCAGTTAAATAAATATTCAGGTGACAGGCTGTAATTTCAATGTTTTCACTGTAAATCTTGCGGTGACAATCCCCAGAGGAGATTCGAGTGCAGTAATACCTGGTGCATTAATTGGACTTGGAACTGTGTTTCAGATTTTCTGGGTTGGCCCAATTATTGGAGGAGCAAGTGCTGCCCTGATTTACGACTTCATCCTGGCTCCCAGAAGCAGCGACCTGACTGACCGCATGAAGGTGTGGACCAGCGGCCAAGTAGAAGAGTATGATCTGGAAGGAGATTAGTTGAGCTCCCGGGTAGAAATGAAGCCAAAATAAAGAAAGAGAA
>NW_010433539.1:0-1014 GCF_000710305.1 Buceros rhinoceros silvestris | reverse complement strand
AAAAAAAAAAAAGAGAAAAGAAGAGGGGGGGGGGGGGGAAAAAAAAAGCACATTGGTTTCCGAAGATTTTATCAGTGTTATAGACTCTTTGTAAACCAGCAAGAAGTACTTGGGTTTTTAATTCAATATGGTTTTCCATTCTTTGACCCCAATCTTAGTAACATTTTTATATCTGGGGTTTTTCAATTACAAAGTCTTCAGGCCAAGAAGACACTGGTAATTTTTGTGTGAGCTGCATAAATTGGGCTGAAATTTAACCCCTCCCTCCAAATTTTCTGGTGTATTTAGCGTCAATGGTTCTCCCAGCACATCCCTCAGTAATGAAAAGGAGTTCAAATGATCAGTCTGTTTGCTGAGAGAATAGACAGAGCAGACAGAAAAACATCTAACCCAGTAACGGAGGCCTCCTACCTACATGCAAGGCTGAGATCTAACGCCAGCAGTGCGTGTGAAAAACATCTCAAATCGGTGCCCCAAATCATCTTTCGGAAGGAAAGGCCACTAAAATTACTTGTCACGTTGAATTAACTGTAATTTTCCAAATGATTGATAATCTCTGAGAAAAAGGGCCAGAAGAGTTAAGCTGGACAAGAATGTCCATAGTCCCCAGGTGCATTTACATTTCCTAGTGTTTCATTCTCCCTGAACCTGCATTATGAGGGGAGGGAATATATGACAAAAACCATACAGATACATGAATTCCTGGGAAGCAAAAACTAGAATTCAGGTTGGAGAGCAGTAATAACAATGGCAACAGCAACAACAAGGTGCCAGTGTATAAACAGGATCTGCTGGTTCCTGTAACTGCTCTGCTTTTGTTCATCCTCCATAAATTAACTGCATGTTTTAAAGCAAACAAGGAGAAGTGCCCTTTCTTCCTGACCCCATTCTAATCGCAAACACTGTGACATTCGGGGACAGTCAATAGATGCACGCACAGTGTGTGTCCTAGTGAGGGACAAACGCGGACCTGTGTGCAAGTCCATTTGGGGGGTCGTTGCTTTGGTTTATATA
>NW_010433538.1:33041-38651 GCF_000710305.1 Buceros rhinoceros silvestris | reverse complement strand
TTTTTCATTATTTAGCACAAAAATGTTGAAATGGAAATACTGTTTTTCTCTCAACTCCTCATTTTCATTTATCCTATTCTGATCTTGAACTGAGTCTCTTCTGTGGCACTGCCTTAGCCACTGCCGAGGATACTCATGTTCTGTAACTGTATGTAAAAGAGTTCAGGATACCACAAGATGTCCCTTCGCAGTACAGGTTTTCAGGTGACATGCACTTCATGCTCCTCACCTCCTTGCTACACCTACAATCTTTTTCCCAAAATAGAAAAGGAAAAATCTCATTATCTGCAATTATGAGCTTTACTTTTTTTTTTTTCAAAATGGAACAAAATAAATAAGCTTGAGCAGTAAATAGCCCTAACAACCTGTTTTCTTAATTTTGTTTATTTCCTCTCTGGCATAAGTAACCTCTTCAAAAGTGTTACTGCATCAGTATTGCATTTGTAGAACTTCTCCAGCAGAGTTAATTGGTTCTGAAATGTCAAACCAGAAAGGATTACTAATTGTTTCCCCTGCAAAACGAGTAAGGTAGCTGTGGTTTTTATTACAACCATGTCAGCATCTCAAAACAAATTGAAGAGACTCTCAGGGGTAAAATATTTAGCTGCATAATATAGGCTGTTAGGTATAGACAGTGATAACGATAGTGCAGTTAAATACCTACTCTCTAATTAGGCTCTCTCTGAAAATGAGAAGTATATGAAAAAACAAAAATTATTACGGTTATTACAGTAATGTAAAAGTGTAATGCTCTTGGTTACTAATACTAAATAGGCCTGCTGATAAAGCAAGATCCTTAGACTCAACCTTTCTCTCTGACTTCTAGACACTTCATAAAGGTAAACAGCAGATAGGTCTTCTCAGGAATAGTTTCACTCGTTCTAAGTATAATTTTACCTTTGAAGTGTATAAACTAGAGCCATTAAGTCTATCCATTGCTTAGACATTACACAGTATGTTCAAAATGCTTTGTTAACATTACACATTATAACATCTCCAGAATAATAATATTAAAAAGTTAACATTGCAAGCATCTTTTGAAAAACATTCCCACTTTTCTAATGTCTTAGAAGAACAGTTGATGTTATCTCTATTACCAAGTTTATGTCTTTCGAAATGACATGCATGTGTTGACACATGGATAGCTGATTTTTATTATTTTAACAGTAACTACGAGATGTCCTTTTCATTAAACTATGACATTTTTGTTTAACTCTTATGCCCAAGATCTAAAAACTGTAACGTGTGACACAGAAACAAAACCAACCTTTCAGGTAAGTATCTGAGAAGTGTAACTGATTTCTCTCATATTATTGTAAAAGAAATCTTAGATTAGGCAACAAGCACCCAACTGAAATCACCAGTAATCATTAGTGGCACTGTTTAACATCTCCTGACTTGTACAGCCTTTTTATGTTGACCTTTTCCTTTTAAGTTTCCTGGTTTTTACTTGTAACACCAGATGAACAAGGTCTGTAATTGTAATTAAATCAATCTGACAATGAGTCACTCTCCGGCAGCTAAAGAGGAATCAGGAGAAAAATAATCTAATCTTAAACATGAATGGTATTTGCTGGAGGGAAGGGAGGAAGGGAGGATGTTTGTAATTTTTTTTTAAAGGGGAATGTAAAACCTGCCAGGAATTCATTACATTTTTTTCTAAAAATTTTTTCATAATCTTGTGTTTTATGATCTAGAGTGTCTGCTGAATCGCTGTCTTGGAAAACTGGTGGCGTATTGAAATCACCTGTAAATACATATTTCCTTTTGTGTGCAAAATGGCAGGTTTCAGTTTTTAATTACAAACATGGGTAGAGGCAGAACTAGTGGCAGTTAAAAGACCATCTCTTTTTTGTACCCATTATGCACTGGCACTTGTTCAGAAATTGTAAACATCTGCAGAAGGCACCTGAGTGTCCTGTAGTGGTGAAAGCTACGGTTCTTGAGAGCCATCCATCCATCCATCCATCCATCCATCCTCTCCCCTGGCATAGAAATCTACAATTGGCTGATGTGAAATGCTGAGCTCTGGGGATTTCTGAGCTCCTTATCCTGCCTGATGCTCATGAGCCCACCAACACTTTTTAATCCTCCATCCACTTGAGAGCCAAGCTTGGATTACACTTTGCAGAACAGGCACTCAGCTGAGCAAGGATCTTTGATGCAAGGATCATCTTTTCATCCTGTACATACACACGGTTTTTCTCCTAGTTTTTAATACATTGTGTGTTCCCATAAAAAAGTGATCTTATTTCTGATTGCATCCTGAACATGATGTGTTCTGCAATATACGTAATAAAACATTACAACACCACGCTAACACTCCATTCTCATGTTGCTCTCTTGAATTGGTATTTTAAGCTCATGTGACAAAAGCTCTCAACAGGTACTCAAAAACATCATGACTGTCAAAAGGCTGGCAGATAACATACTGCAAAATCACAGCACAGGACCAAAAACGCAGACTTTTGGAGATGAGAGGTGGGTGCATTCTAGAACCAAATGTGGAACAACCCTTGTGTAGAAAGTAATTTGAGTCTCTTTTTCTTTCATCCAGAACTGTTTAAGATAAAAGTCATCCTAGAATTGTCATTCGTCTGACTGTTTATTTACTAAAATCAAAGTGTTCTTGCTAGAATGCATTTTATTCAAGAATGAGCTTAGGCTTGCCTAAGATTAGATTTGAATTGTATTAGATGTAGCATATAGAGTGAAGGCTGCCACATGTAGTCGAGAAAAAGCAGAAAGAAATCAGACTGGTTTCTGTAGAGAGCCTTAAGAATGTTTAGCATGAAGACGGGAGGAACTCCAGGTAGTATATCATGATAATACGTACACCCAGTGTTTGCTGCCTGACAGGGCTTGCATAGCTATGCATTCAGACTAAAGAGATACTAAGATTATGAAATACAGAAAAGTCAGTGAAATAATGATAATTCCTTAATCTCACAGTCAGATTAATTTATAGGTAAGGCCTTTCCTCCCTTCTTAAATCATCTGCCCAGAATTACATATTCTTATGCTTTAATCATGTGCATGATAAGGAGGCTTGGCACAGTGCATGGCTGTTATACCTGATGAGCTAAAATATGCTGTCACAAAGTGCGTCTTTGTATATGATTTTATACCCTTGTATTTGGTTTAGTGTAAACATTTAGCTATTTAAATTAATGTTTTAATTGAACATTTCTTCTTTTCATCAACAGTAAAACATGAATAGCTTTTTCTAGTGACAGATGTGTTTTAAAGAGAACCTAAAAATACTGGAGGGCCCTGAATGTGAAAATGCAAGTGGCCATTAAGCCATAGCTAATGCTGTGAATGATGAAACATTTGAACTTACATAATAAGCAGATCAAAATTCCAGACATTCTGTAATTAATTCACAGCAGATCTCTAGCAGCTCATGGGAAGGTTCTGTGTATCTGATGGTCTCCTTAAAGCTCTCATGAGTGTCCCAGATTAAGTGAAGACTTAGCCACCAGTCTTGAAATACAGCTAATCCTGGGAGAAGGACCTGAGACTTTTTCCATTGGCTGTCCAGGGGGCCAGTGGCCTTGGAAAACTCAATGGCATAAAGCTACATGCTTCTGTGGCTAAATAGCTACTGATAACTATTTAAGGGTCCTGTCCTACTGCATCTGCAGTGTGGACATGTCCTCAGCTACATGGAGTGCAGGAAGCAGGATGACTGTAATATGGCATCTTTCTTTTCTTGCCGTGTCATTACACCACGAAGTACAAAACAGTTGCTCCAGCTTCTAGGTCTTGCAGAAAATCTGCCTACAACAGACACCAGCTTAGAATCCAGTCCACAAAAGTCTGCTCTGATATTCTACTGCTAATGCTTCTGTTGTCTGCCACTCTTGCTGGCAGAACTGTCCTCCAGGCCTTTTCATGGAAAGACAAAGTCCTGTAACAGAGCAAACTGGATGAGTTACATTTTTGTTCTTTGTTTTATATATTTATTTTATATTTTTATTTTTATATTCATATTTTTATTCTGATTATTATTTATTCTTTGGAGAGCTACCTAAGTCTTTGTAGAATTGGCTCCACTTTCTGGTTTAAGTGGCAAAGGGCAGCGTGATTTGATACCAGTTGTTTTTCACCATCTACCATAAAAGCATACTAATGCTCAGGCAGTTTAAGCACTTGCACATGTGGTTGTTCCATGTGATTGTCTCTAGAACTGTGGCTATCTCATTTACATCCAAATTGCTTCCCAGCAGCTCTGATTATTCAAATGGAGTTTCTGGGAGAAAGTCCTGCAGCTTTTGCCTATCCGTGTGTCCAGATGCTGCTGACAACTATCGTTCTTTGTACAGCACGAAGGACCCCAAAGAGTGGGGAACTGGTTACCTTAAAGCCTTGAAACTTTGAGGGAGCCACCAAGGTCCCTGCCCTCCTCCCCACCCTTCCCCATCCCCAGCATAACAAAACCATTACTAATCAAATGTATGTCTCCATGCTGAAACAGAATTCAGGCTGTAGGTAGAGAGGCATCTCAACATTCAGTTTTGCAGCAGCTGGTACTGTCAAGACTGTTGAGAGATGTGCATTTTGACAATAGTCCAGAAGCCCAGCCAGGGGTGTAGGAAGCTGAGATTCCTTTCTAGCATTAATTAGTACTTTTTGCCCACTGAAAGGCCCTTTCTGAATGTTTCATGTTCTAATTCTTCCTGGAACGTTACAATACACCAACTGGAAATACTTTTAAAAACAGAATGACAATAGCTGCTTCATGTGTTGTGTTGTTGAGTTAGTATTTTCAGTTGTATGGCTGAGTGAGTAAAACTATGCAGAGGATAGATGTGGATCAGTAAGCGCATCCTTTACTGTTGGGTTTGTCAATTTTCAGAGCAGACAGCAATGAAACAAATTTCAAGCAGTGGCCATTAACTTGAATTATGAACCAAAAAACAGAAAAAGATGATATTTGTTTCACAGTCATTAAGGACAAGATATGCAAGATGACAGAAAAATCTTCATTAATTCTGTTAGTGTTTAGTTCTAGCCCATGATACGCATGTTAATGGTATAAAAATTATACAACAAGTATTGTCAGAAATGTTAGGCAATGCAATTAAATATTTCTTCTTATTTTAACTGTCTGAAACTGGCCTAATACCACTCCTTTTGGAGCTCATTGATCATACTGAGCTACCAAGAATAGTCATCATCACCATGGCTTGGCTTCGCGGACGAAAATTCGGGAAGGGCTTTACCCACGCTTACTGCAAGAGCGCTGATGGCTGAAAAGGCCAATACGGGATGGGCAAGTCCAGTTGCAAAGAGCACAGCAGAAGGGAACAGTAACACCGTGAGAAGATTTTGGAGCTCTCCGGTTGTGTGTCTGCATTGCAGAGAAGCATAAAATCAGTTCATGATATAGGAGCATAAGGTATAGATATAGTTCCTTGAATATGTTTGTTTTGACTGTTCATGACATGGACATGTCATGAGAAATAATACATGCCAATTTCAAAACCCCTCTGGGCGAGTATAGCTATTTTATTCAATTTCAAGAAGTAAATTATGTCTTTTTTTTTTTTTTTGCTTTAAAATAGCTTCAGTCAGTAGTACATACATTTCAATGAGTTTGAAGCT
>NW_010433538.1:0-32934 GCF_000710305.1 Buceros rhinoceros silvestris | reverse complement strand
AGGAATGCATGCGTGTGTGTGTGTGAAAGAGTGAGTGAGAGAGGGAGAATTCAAGCCATCCGTAACAAATCCCTGCTCTGCTCTTTTCTGTTGCAAGAGAAGGACGCGTGCAGGGAACTAAATATCGTATTATGATTTTTCTTTAAACATGGTGTGATGCAGAAAAGTCAAGATGTTAATGCTTCTGTACAAACATTTTATGATATCTGTATGACAAGAAATTATAAATGATAAATTACGGTTATGGGCATCCTAACATCTTTTACTTCTGGCTTTCAGTTTGGCTTTGGGCATGTGTATTAGTGGTGATACAGATACAGAAGTTAGAGACCAAACTGATGGAGGGTTTGGTCTGGACAGCAGTAATCCAAGTGTCACTGTAGGAGTGGAGGTGCTCATGACTACCCAAAGAACATCTATTCCTTCAGTCAGTGTTGCACTAATTGGCTGGTGGTCACAGATTAAGCCAGCAGCACCTTCAGTGTATGGGCACACAAATTTCTGCTCTCTCAGAACCTCAGCAATTGTGGAAGGAAAAAATTAGAAGGATGGGTGAATCAGATGGACATAATTATATGTGTATATTTATGCATATATACTTATTTAGGGAGAGGAAGAGGGGGTAATTATGATCATGCATTATGTGTGTGTGGTAGTGGAGCCTTCTAGCTCCAGTCTCTTCAGACTAAGTCAAATCCAGCCCCACACCACAGTTAGTGCATAAAAATGATTGGGTTTAACTATATGCCTAAGCATGCCTAATTTAAGCAATTTCAAACCACACGTGTGGGTCCTTTGCTGCATTACAGCCTCCATGTTCTTAGTTCACATGTGTATAAGGGGTTCTTAACCCCTAACGCAGCATAAATTTACTCAACTTTTCTCACCATGGGCATATTGTTCTTGCCTCAGCAGGTAAGGCAAAAAGTAAGACAAATGACTGTGAACACAGAGCTTTGAAGTTGTTCGGGTATTTACATGGTAGTTATCTGAACTGTACCTGGGCATTTGCTGACAGGAGAAGAGACAGTGAACCCCACTGCAACGGGAAATACATAATTTTCTAGGAAAATACTAACTTTACAACCACTACATAAATTCATTGTACTTTATTTATACAGGTTGAAGAGTTTAATATGAAAATAAACAACATAAGTTGATATACATAACAGTTAAGTGTTCATTTTCTTAAAGGCTACACCGGAGTTTGCAATGGAGTGGTCATTTCAGAAATGTGTTGTGTGAGCTTGCTGTGGATGTGGTGAGGTGGCGAGGTACATGGCATCATCTTACCTGGTGCTGGTGCTACTGAAACACATTCTGTTCTTTCTTAGAAAGGAAGAACTGTGAAACTTCCCAAAGGGAAAGCATGTCATTTGCATGGGAAAAGAAGGCATTTCCTTTAAATTTGGCATAAAAGAGCAAACTGGTAAACAATGACAAAAACCACACAGGCAATCAAATAAAATTTATCCAAAATGGAAAAGGATTTACAGCAGATTTCCAATACTGAAATATTGTAGAAAGATTAAAATCTATAAAGTACTGACAAGTTGCAAACCAATCATCATTTCTGCTTCTCCTAAGGGCATCAGCCTTTGCTGGGACAGTAGAAGAAGCAGAGATGCTACCTAACACTTTCCCACTGGTATATAGCAGAATGCTTCTGCTGTACACTGTTTCTGTAGTTTTCAGTAACTCTTTTGAATGAAGTACTTTATTCTCCACTTATCCCATTTTTATCTTTTACTGAAAACTGACCATTAAACAAATCTCTTTTGTTTTGCTCTTTCTTGAAAAGGGTAAAATGTTGTCCAAGATTTTAACTGATTGCTAATACATGGGTTTACTGGGAAAAGGGCATTTTTGGTTGAGGTTATATTACAACAATTAGTTTTATTGACTGTGAGAGGGAATACCTGATATCCACTTAGAGCCTAGCCATCATGAAACATTTCTGTTGCCACTCGATAGTGAAAACAAACAAACTGCTGCTAATGGCAGTCTGAAGTTCATTCCCAGCTAAGTATTACTCTGGGCCAAGCTAAAATAACACCACAGCTCCAGCCAGAGCTCACAAGGCTTGGTTTCTGTGTTCTGCTGTGGATTACTGCTAACTGCTGTTTGCTTTAGAAGTAACTCATTTCCCATAGCAGGATAGCAGAGTCCCCAGCTTTCATGCCTCTCTTTGTTGTTGTGTGACCTCTTGTACCTTTTCCACTTCATTTTATCTTTAAAATAGATACAGCACTTCTTCCTACTCAAGAAGGTAAAAATGATAGCAATGTGTGACTCACTGTATTGTTCCAGGATTGTGAAAAACAGGGACTACTCTAGCTTCTCACCTTTGTCCGTCTCCATTTGACAGCCATTGCTCTTCTTTTTTTCTTTCTCCTTCCCATCTCCACCCCATCACATTTCCACCTGGCCTCCACACATCTATTGTGACAACTGTGTTATCTCCAGTTTCTATTCATGTCTGTTTATACAGAAGCATAACTGTTTATCTTAATGCAGGACTGAGCATTAGTTGATATTTGCACAGTTCTGAGCATGTTGATCTTAGTCCTGCTGCAGCTGAAAGTTCAGAAAGACTAAGAGCTCCTGAGACTTACCAAAGGAACAAACATCATAAAGATGACAATTTTTGTTTTTATTACAAGCAAATTTTCTGAGATGTGGCAAAACTGTGTCCTGTAAGGAAGTGGTCGCAGAGGGTGGGTATTGGGAATGGTACAGGACAAACTGAACATTCAGGACACCATGTAGACCAAACTTGGACATGTATTCCTTAAACTGTATCCTTGGCTAAATCCTCAAGATTGCCTGCACCTGCTTTGCTCCTGCCTGTGCAAGAACACAATACCAAAATGTCATGTTAGATTTTAATTAGATTTTAAAATATCAACTACTATAAAAGCCTGTTTAAAAGCACAAGAGGAAATGGCCTCAAATTGCACCAGAGGAAAATTAGGTTGGATATTAGAAAAAATTTCTTCACCGAAAGGGTTGTCAAGCACTGGAACAGGCTGCCCAGGGAAGTGGTGGAGTCGCCATCCCTGGAGGTATTTAAAAGACGTGTAAATGTGGTGCTGAAGGACATGATTTAGTGTTGGCTTATCAGTGGTGGGTTAATGGTTGGACCTGATGAAGTTAAAGGTCTCTTGCGACCAGAATGATTTTATGATTCTGTAAGTGAAGAGAGATGTGGGCACAAACATACTTTTTACTGGATGGGACTAGACCAGTCTGGCTACCCTGGTCACCTTGAAGGGGCAAGGTACATGGGACATCAGTGGGATGTCTGTGTTCTCTCTCTCAGGTATATCCAGCTAACCACAAAGGGCAAAATAGTGCAACAGATAAGCTGTTGTCATAACTTGCTTTGGTTAGAACGTGGACTTCCATGGGCATAATTTAGAATCCCTGAAAACTTACAGAAATTACCATGGATATGTTACAGCAAAGTAATATTCTGGAGTTTTAAGTATCTACATTTCTGGGGGAAAAAAAATCATTTTAACAGATCAGAGCTATTGTCTAAATTAATTCCAGTAGTCTCCAAAATTACAAGTATAGTAAGATCTTTAAAGGTGAAAAAGGTGTCTGACCTTATGATACTTTGGGGTCCTTTTTTCATGGTTTGAAATAGAGATACTAATAGAAATAGTTTTTCTGGTCTGTGGAAATATTTGTCAGCTTGTAAAGTTTCTTTATCTGGTTCAAGATCACAGGCCAAAATCATGTTAAAAAGTTTTTGTAAATTTCTTGTCTTACATAGTATGATTTATTAAATTTTAAAGTAAACGCCTTTTAAGCAGAAAAAGGTTTGGTGTTTGTTTGTTTGTTTTGAAAGCTATCAAAATGAAACATTTCAACAACATCAATAATTTTCTTTTTTTATTTGATAATTTGCTTTCTCTCTTGAAAAGTTGTGTCAACTGAAAATTTAAATGGAAAAAAGGTGTGGAAAATTTGCTCAATAACTGCAGTCTCCAACTTACCACTTCTACTGATTCTGGTATCGTTGCTGTCATCTTTCTGTGGGATTTGTAGATCAGTTGCAAACCACAGCAACGTTTTGTTTCCCTGATGTGAATGGTGGTATCTGAGTATACCTGCAAATGTGGTATGGCATAGTCAGCAACACGGAGGCTCTTCTCAGCACAGAGGCTTTTTGCTATTTAGTAAATAATTTCAACTAGTTGTACTGAGGCCAAATTTAGGAGACCAGATAGCTAGCTCTTCAGGGCTGTTGCTTCAAACTGTCTGTAGTGTTTGCAATGTCAGTCATCTGTCCTATGAGGACAGAACCAGAGCTACGAAGGGTGGAGGTTAAAATCCACCTGCAAAGACCACTGTGGAATAGCAAGCAGGGTCATGTTATCCCACAGAGAAAATCACAGGAGAAGCAAAGGTAATAGTGATAGCAAAAAAAAAAAAGATATGACAGAATATTAAACAAAGTGCTTGCATCAGAGCAACATGTCAGACAGAGGAAATGGTAGCTGTAATGGAGGTCTCATGACAAAAGGAACAAATTAAAGAGCAGAAATTTTGGGGGGATAAAATTAATGTTATAATAGGATTGTAGAATGGTTTGTGTTGGAACGGACCTTAGAGATCATCTAGCTCCAACCCCCCCTGCCATGGGCAGGGGTGTATTCCACTAGACCAGGTTGCTCAAAGCCCATCCAACCTGGCCTTGAACACTTCCAGGGATGGGGCATGTACGACTTCTCCGGGCAACCTGCGCCAGTGCTTCACCACAGTAAAGAATTCCTTTCTTACCTGTAATCTAAGTCTAACCCTCCACAGCTTAAAACCACTACCCCTCATCCTATCACTGTACTCCATGCTAAAGAGTTCCTCTCCATCTTTCCTGTAGGCCCCCTTTAAGTACTGGAAGGCTGCTGTACAGTCTCCCTGGAATCTTCTCTAAGCTAAATGACCCCAACACTCTCAGTGTTTCTTCATAGGAGAGGTGCTCCAGCCCCCTGCTCACCTTTGTGGCTGTCCCCTGGACAAGCTCAAGCAGGTCCATAGCTTTTTCATGCTGGGGTCGACAGAGTTGAATGCAGTACTGCAGGTGGGTTCTCACCAGAGCGGAGTAGAAGGGGAGAATCTCCTCCTCAACCTCCTGGCCATACTTGTGCATAAGCAAGTGGACTTCTTCAACTGCAGAGTGGGGAGCTGCTTACCCATCTTTATTTCTTTGACCCCATCAGTCATGAATAGTTGGCAGTGCAATAGCTCAGCTTCAGTGGAAGAAGTTGTGAATTTCCCCTTCCCCCTACTTTCTAACCTGGTGAGGAGGCCACTGTGTTGTAATGCAGCAGGTATGAGGCTGAATCCCATACAATAAGATGTGTCTGTCATACCCCAGGTGACTTCTTTAATAATGCTCAGGCTGTATATTAAACATGGTCTCTAAGAACACCTCTGCAGTGGTTGTATTTTAAAGGAAAAATATAAGCGGTGTTGTCAGCCTTTGAAGATACAACATAAGCACCTAAATTCAGCAGCGGTTTCAAGCCCGTACCGAAGATTGGTGCCAGGACTCTGAGAAGAAATCAGATTTCTGACACAGCAGTCTCAGCAGTGTTTTCTATGGGATAACTTCAATGTTGCCATTATTCTCAGCTGACTAACGGTCTCGAGGGAACTTGCAAGTGTAATCCGGACTAAAGATCTGACTGCTGGGGCCGGGCAATTTCAAGTTAAGGCTGACATTGCTGAGTGTCATAATATTACTTCCCCTTTCGGGCTGTAGAATTTTATTTTGAAGTAGTAAGTAGGGTTTTCTTTCCTCCTGTCAACATGTTTCTGAAAGGATCTAATAAACCTGCTAATCAGATGGTTGAGTTTTGCATATGGATTGCTGGTTTCCTCCTTTAGAACTGTCTGTATGTCACTTTAATTAAAGCCTAGCAGATTACTAAATTGGTACATTGAAGAACCAGCAGGATTTTTCAGTCTTTATGCTTTACAGGACCTTTTCCAGCTCAGAGTGCTTTCCTTCTGTATCAGGTAATCAGTAAGAAGTTGTACAGATTTATCCTTTTTTCCACTGAAGGAAGTGGCGTGTTTCAGAGGGGTGCTGCTGGTTGCTCATTGCAGAATGTTAGCTCGCAGAATCCAAAGCCTTTTCTATTAACAGTGGATGTGAAGTAGTCCTGACAAGATGCCAGGGTTTTTGATAGCAGTGATATTTTTGAACACTGTATCTATATTGAAAAAATTCTCTGGCTTTTTATGAAACATCCAGAAGGGTTATTTGCATGCTGGACAGATGCACTAATTACTCTTTTTTTTTTCCCTTTTTTTCTTTCTTTTTTTTTTTTCTGGAGGGTGTGATTTCCTGAGAGTGACTGATTATAGTTTGACAGGTATTCTGAAATATCAGTGGCAGATTTGAGCATGTTTTAAATTGGAGCACAAAATAGCTAATAACTAATAGGAGTTAATGGGGAAGAGGGAAGCAAAAGGCTTGGATAAAAAAACACTCTCTTTTTTTTCTTTTAAATGGTACATGATATTATGGGATTGGCTGGCATTGCAGAATACTTGTGCTGTTGCAAATTAAATTTGTTTTGAAGTTGTTCAAGTCGACGATTTCCTATTCATCTTCTGTGTTAGAAAAAAGCTTTTATGTGACAATAAGCTTACTGGGACATTATTAAATCATTTAATCCAGTTTTTTATGAGTTCCATACCCTGATCACTTATAACCATGCAAGATTATGTATACATCAGAGAAACAATTTTTTGATGAGTGTGTTTGTTTTGCTTGTTGAGATATAAGGCTGGTGTTTTGCTGCTAACTTCACTTCCACTTAATCCAAGGAGTTCTTTTGAGTAATTTGTCTCCATGCAGAATACCTTTCAGGAAAATTTTTCCATTCCTTATAAATGCACTGTATTCACTTTCTTCCCCCTGACAGATCCACAGCTTTTCTTCCCTCCTTTGCTCTGTGCCCGAAATACACTTTTACACATGCTATGGCTCTGCAAGTGAAAGGTGGCTTTAATGGGATCACTCACATGCTTAAATGTGTCCCTGGTTTTAGATATCTGTTGAACAGAGATGTTATTTTCATCTTGCTCTACAGGGTTCAGATTTCAGATAATGATTTCTAATAAGTTGCCTGGGCATCTTGTTCATCATAGATTCAATACTATGGACTCAGAGGTTATGTTTATAGGGCATATAAATGTGGGCCAGGGACCTTGCCCAGGCCAAGAGATACTGGGTGTCCTCTTGTTTCCACTGCTGAGGGCACACTTTCTCATAGCTGCTGAATCGGGTGAATAAACCTGGGTATGGTGCTTCAGCCTCTTCAACGGCCATCTTTTATTTGGTAGCGTAGATGAGCTTCATTTTGAACTAGCTGCAGCAACACTGAGAGTAGACCTGTCTCATGCACAAGACTGGCTCATCCTTCTCTAATCTGAAAGCAAAGAGTGCCACTGCTGCACTGGCAAGTGCAAGTCCCCAGGGGGTCCTTGGGGACCTTTGCTCGTGTAGGTAAACATGGAATGGCCCTGCTGAGACACAGGACTGCAGAGCCAGGAGAAATGAACCCAGTGTCAAACAAATTTCTGTTTTCTGCCCACTGGTTTACATGCTTCAGCAAATAAAACATGGTTATATCGGCAGAGCGTGTCTGTCTTTGGCTTCTGTTTGACACTTCTACTTGCAAAATTGCTACAGCTGGAGTTGTAAGCAAATGATTTCTTTATTATTCATAGCAGCAGGTGCTGCAACAGCCTTTTGGCTGGAGTTGTACTCTCTTGGTCCATGGTTTCTATATATTTCGTTAGATGGTGCCATGCTGCTCAGATGGGATGCCAGTCCTCCAGTAAACGTATTTTGTTATACAATCAGTTATATAGTGCATTATCATTATTATTTCCATAAATCAATTTCAGTTGGCAGCTTTCTGTTGCTACTTGGGATTGTTCCAGCAACAATTTGCATCCTTTTTGTATGGCATCCTAAAAAGATTTTGGAAGTTAACTTAGACTGGGTTGGATTTTATGATAGCTGGTGCCCTTCTAGCTGTGCTAGAAAGAGAAACCAGCTTTCCAAGCAGGACTCACATTTATTTTGATTCACATATTGCTCATGTATTCTGCAAGAAGTTCCTATCCCAAGATTCAGTATGAGAATTTAGGCACCTGCTTCCAATGTTCTTATGCCAGCATCATGTTTTCAAAAATCAGGTGCCTGCCCCCAGCAAGGAATTGAGAACTGCATGGCTCGCTACACAGTGGAGGAACAAAATTATGTTTGTCATGCAGAAAGGCAGCCCAGAAACCCAGCACTGATGGGACCTGCCTGTCCCTTGCCAACTGACTCAGTCTGTGTCTGAATTTCCCAATCTTCAACCAAAGTGAGATGCTTCTGCTAGAGTCCTCTCCTGAGGACTCAGCACTGACTCCTTAAGTGACGCTGCTAGAGAAATTTGGGGCTGTAGTTCTGTAGTTTCACTCAGTCTTCGCAGAACAGGCAAATCTATAAAGACTTAGACAGTAAGTTTAATTTCCTCTTCAGGCACATGGGAATCAGAAGCACATGCTCCCTTTCTAGGCCGTAGGAGTCCTAGGGGAGGAAAATCCTCCAGCCTCTCTAAAAGCATGAGTGGAAGAGGTTTGGCACAAGGGAGGCTCTGTGCAGGTACCACAGAGCCTGGCACTGGTGGGCCCTCACTGGGGAAAGGGGCTCAGCGCCACCGTCTGTGGGCATTTCACCATTACTGATCTAAAAATCAAAGGGCAGCCTGGATGAAATTTGTACAGATCAATTCAGTCCAAGCAAGCGTGCAGCAGCATGGAGGAGCCAGAGCTGCCTTCGACTTGGAGCTAAAGCCATGCTACATTTCACCATTAACAAACCTGATTCGAACGTAGCCACTCGTTATGTTCTCATTTAGAAGTGGTCACTTCACTTAGGTCCCCGCTGGTTAAAGACAGGCTAACTTCAGCTGCTGCTCAGGCAGATCTTCAAATAGAGAAAGAGGCATTTTTACAATGGAATTGCCTTGCAGAAGGCAAAACAACTCTTGGTGGGTTTTTTTTCCTATTATTAAGAGAGGTGCTTAACCAATTCAGTTCCATTTTCCAGTATTTCAGTAAAATTCTTCACTAAACAAAAGGTAAATAAAACCAATGTTTTTATAGAAAGATTCCTATCAAGGCTGCAGAGGCAGTACTGACTGAAGAGAAAATGGTGGAAAGGTGCAGATGGTTGTCTGTACGGGGACAAGCAGACAACAAGAACATGGAGTATGTCGCTGCCAGGTACAGGAGTGGCTGCCTTTTCAGCTGGCTACAGACTGGCCACTTCACGCCCATGAGTCCCCTGGTACCTGTAAGAATCAGTCAGCCTTCTGTTTAATTAAATATATATATATATATAAATAAAATTAGGTGCAGTTTCACCCATTATGCTAGTTTAATTTTTCAGGCTGCATTGCTGGGAGAGTTGATGGATCTTTCATATGAAAGGAGAATGGGTGATATGCGTTTAATCACCAGCAACAACCATCTCATTTGGGCATTGAAACCTATTAAACAGAAAAGAAATGGGCCAGGAAGTGCATCCAATTATGGTGTTAATGGTACCACTTTCAGTTAGCATGGCAGACCCGAAGCAGGGAGATAACAAATATGAAGAAAACAACATGGCAAGTCAGTCTGGACTCATCCCTCAGACAGAGGGACCCTCTCCTGGTCACAGATGAACAAGAACCATCACTCTACCGCTCCAAGTCACTATAGCCCCAGTGTCCTCTCTTTCTCACCTGCCAGTAAAACTGCCCATATGTCTCACCAGCAGCTTGCATCTCTGAGCCCAGCCGACATCGTGAGACACTTTCAGGCGTGTTCCAGTGTGCTGTACCTCGTGTATCCTTGCAGCATGTGCCCTGCTTGTGCCAAGCTCACTGCCTGCAAGACAGCTGAATCTGGTTTGGGAATGGGCACCAGGTTGTCCTTAGCAAGCAAAACTAGATACTCCCCATGATTTTTATTGATGAGCTCTGGATTCTATGTCCTGTGTGGTGAAGAAGTTTAAGAATGGCATGTATTGTCATCCTGAAATGTGGAACTTACCTGAGGAAAAAAAAAATTACAATTATTAAACAAAAATCAATTTATTTCTCACAGGTGCTGTTTCAGAAGCTGTGTAAGGAAAAAGCAGGTAAGACACTGCATTACTTCTTGAAAGTTTCTTAGTGACTTGTGTACACATGCATGATGGAGGACCCTCGGGCGTCTCTGCTATTCTGAGTTTAGTGATTTAGTGCAGTTGCTACAAATACTTCCATGCTGTTGTTCATGACGTAGTGATGTAGGACTTACATGGTTCTTAGGAAAGATCTTTAAACCTTGCAAGGTGAGATCTGAAATAAGAGTATTTGTTACACCACCTATTTGTTATTGGGGTCAGAGTGGGACTGAAGGGCTTGCCATAGCACTGGCAGGCGTGAGGTGAGTCGAGGTAAAGTGTACCTGAGTGCATTTTGTGGCTCAGTGCTCGCACAGTGGCTGAGTCTGGTGAAGAAGCTCAATACAGAGGCACATTTTTTAAAAAAATGTAACACCGCACCATGGGCCTTGTCCCCATTGGCAAAGTCATGGTGACAAGACAGAACCAGTCCTTAGCATGAGCTTGCGAACCGTTTAATGTGGTTGTCAATATTAATAGCATTGGTGAGTTTGACTGTTACGGGGAAATTATTTAGTTACAGCTGACGTTCTGTGAGACACCAAGATCAGAGCAGTAAGTAGAGTTAAAGACAGGGATATCCTGAACCCCACGTAGGTTAGTGTGTTGGGAGCTAAGGAAAGATTTGGATAGATAGATATGCACACAGAGATCCTGATTCAGCAATAAACTTTACACTCAGTTAAACCTGCATTTCACAAAACCAATTCATTGCAAGGAGGAGTAAGCAACTGCTTGGATGATTTGCTTAATTGAGGGTAAATGTCCTTAATAAATTGTAACGAAGCACAATTAAGAAATACAGAGGAAAGAAATTGCTTCCCAGAATGTAGGTTACTGGAATTTAATAACAGCTCCAACAGTTTTGCAAAAAGAAATGTCCCCAAAGTCTAAGTGAATCCTCATTCCCACAAAAGCCTTTGCCAGCTAGAAATATTTCAGTCATAAAACAATTGACCTCTGGAGTCACCCATTTCCGACTGCTTTTTCTGTTTCGTTAGTGAATATGTATGCAGTGCGTGTCAATTAAAATGAAAGCAATTGGACATCGCTATTGCAATTATCCCTCTGTCCCTAGATGACTTAGCATCTTTTTTTGGCCTGAAGGACTAGTTTAAGCCAGTTTGCTAACTCAGTGATTTCTTCTTGCTCAGAGTAGCATCTGCCTCTGCTCTAAATTGCGTCCTCAGTTCTTTCCAAGGGCCACCTTAACGCACTTAGAAACAGATGAACGAAGCCTTTTGCAGCCAGTGTCGTTGATTCAATGGCTCTGCTGGCAAACACGCTGATTTAGCAAAGTGCCAGCAACCCTGGCCTAGAAAACTCAGGTCTCCGTCGGCAATTTCGTCCTCGTGCACTTAACATCAGGTCAACAAAACATGAAGGCTGTTGAGCGTAGTGTAGATATAAGTATTTTCATTGAAGTTCTGTGCGCATTATCTTTTCCTGCTTTATGAGTTGTATGTGTATTTATTCCATGATGGTATTTGCCAATGAAATATATGCCTGTGCTTTTCCAAAGCTAAATAAATCCCATCAATTTTGAGATTGATTTAGCAATTGCTTTTATTGTTTTCATTGTTTGGATCAAAACCTCTCTGTGACACTAAAGGTTTGATTTTAAAAGAAAAGGAAAACACATCACTGGCACATAAATTTTAAATAAAACTGATTATTGTAGCAGTGCTCCCATTTTTTACTATGATTAATTTTTTATTTGTTTTACTTTTATGGTAACATTACTTTTGTCAGTAAAAGAGATAAAGTTTAGCACCCATCTTTACAGTAAAACATGATGGTTGGAATTCTGATAACTGCAGATATTAAAAAAGAATAACAGGTCATTTTCCGGCACAGTTTGGTCACTGAGCTGGAAATTTAATCATGGAAATGTAGTATATGATAGAACTTGTAATAATTTTATCATTAAAATACTTCTGGCAGAAAATGCCTATTTCTTCAAACAACCATTTTACAGAAAAAAGTTATCATCCATTAATTTCTATTTCAAATCATTTCTGTAAAATAGGTGCACGAGTCTTGACATGCAATGATCTAATAGTTTTCAAAGTGAGAGGTTTTGATTTCTGTTTGGCTTTTAAACTTGTGGCTTTGAAATTTGCTATGTTAAAGCATTAAAAAAGAAGAAGAGAAAACGTTATTTACATTTTTTAAATTGCCAAATCTATGTCTTAGAGTGACAGGGGTCCTTCCGGATTTGCAGTTCCTGAAGGTTTCTCTGCTTTCTGGATAAGACTGATTTTTCTGTTTTGGAATTTCTCACACGAGAACGCCCATCCAGCCCATGTTTGCCATGTGCAGAACACAGCACATGAACAAGTTCATTTTCTGCAGCACTTTCCTCTTATGTGACAACTTTTTATTTTTTCTCATTCCCTTTTACCATTTCTTCTTCTGACCTCTTTCTTGGGAGAAGCTCTCTCAAACTAGAGCTGTTAAGGCCCAAAAGAGTAATTTCCCAGAGTACCAGTGGGTCACAGTGAGGCAGCACCCTGCCTTCCCCACCATACAGCATCAACCCTTCCAGATGGAGATGGCCCCCCTAATCCCATCCCAGAGGAGCTGGGGACAACAGGGCAGCTCAGAGCTGCTGCAGTCAGAGTGGGAGGGTCCTGCAGCCCTTTCCCTAGGACTGAGCTGTCCTTGGCTTCTAGTCGTGCTTCCCATAAACCCTATTTGTGTGTGAGAGGGGGAAAAACCCGGTGCACTTTGGACTGTTGTTCACTCTCTTGCTTGCAGTTTTATATTTGGTTTGGTTTTTTTTTTTCCAAATAAATACAATATTTTGGGGCTTCCATTCTATGGGTTTGCAGTGGGTGCCTTACAAAATGTTAGGGAGGATACCTGAAATGTGTCCTAAAAAGCTGCAGCTGCACAGACCACTCAGCTACCCCAGGGAGCCTCCTTTGAAATACCAGGATTGCTGGCAGTGTTGCTGTGTGCTAGCCGAGCCTAGTACTGTTATTTCCTAATGTAATAACACCAGTACTTTTAACTGCGTACACTGGAAATAATTATGTTCTAACCATTATAAAAATAGTCCATTAGGAAAAAATACTAAATAATGGTGAGATGTGACTCCAGAGGCATGAATTTATTCTGTTTTCTGTTTTCTTTAGTTGCAGCAGGGTGCAGCATGAGCCAGTGGCTCCCTGGGAACCAGGGACAGAGGTGGGAACAGGGTCGGACACGGCTCTGGGATGGCCAGACAGGGCCCTGGGGACAGAATGGGCGAAGGATAGGATGGGATATCACCCTGCAAGTTGGGTCTCATAGCTGGGCAGGGCTGTGGCAGAGCTGGAGAACAGCTCTACTGCAGCATTGTGGGGCTAGGTAGGATGGACAGTCCTGGGTTGGGTTGAAATGGTATTCCACAAAGACTTGGAAATTTATATATTTATATAATTGCACACTGTGACGTAAATAATGTGTTATTAGGAGTTAGACCTCAGTCGCTAACACGGTTGCAACACCCTTTAAATGTAGTTAGCAAAGTGCAGGGAACAGTTAAAGGAGAGAATAAGCACTTTGGAGTGAAAAAGAGAGTTTATATGTAGGCAGGCTGTAGGTCTGTAGATTAGCAAGTCTGTTGGCTTTCTGCAGAAGTGGTAGACAGGAAGATGATTCACACTTGTACTCCTTGTATGTGATGGCATGAATAAGCAAGTTCTATGAATACGTAAAAAATTATCCTATTCTGTGGCTTTACCAAGGTGTGTGAAAACTCCAGCTTCATCCACTGAACGCTACTTTCTTTGTAAATGAGCATGGCTGTACTGGTAGTAACTGTGGTTCCAACCATTAAACCACATTCCTGCTGTCATTAATAGATGATGTCATTAATAGGACTGCCCCAGTCCCATCGTCATGCAATAGACCACTCTGTTCAGGACATCATCATCAATATCTTTCTTCTCATATCGCCAGGTACATAACATCAAACCCACCTATCTCTACGCTGGACTTGTAACCCAAGAGGTTCTAATTGCCTGCTGTGGTACCACAGAGAACACCTTGGTTAGCTGCTCCTCTTGCCATCAGATTGCTGCTGGGGTTTAGATAGTCTGTGGTGGTCACTATTAAACCTGGGTGACTGACACTATGCATCCTTACTATCTCCTAGTATATGTCTTCGTAAAAATCATTCTATCCAGCTTGAGTGTTCTAGCTGCTTAATGTATTTTAAAGTTATCACCACATAGCTCAAGATGACTAACACACATCACGCTTCATCACTGGGAGGGAAAATGAGCTTCTACCTTGCTGACAAAAATCTGAAGTCAGATTAAAAGCTGACACATCCTCTATTTTAGTGGTATGTATGAAAGACTAAATATAGCAGAATGCTTGTGATTTGCTGATGCATGGTAATGTAGTCTGTAGCAGAGCAGCAATGGGCTGGCGAGGAAGACGGTGTACTGCAGTAATATGATAAAATCCTCATGTAACCTTGGCCATTTTAGAAGTACTCCATGGATAATTGTGTATTCTTCACTGATTTATTACAAAATTAAAATAGAGGCAGTTGTGGTCCCCAGGCTTTAATGAGTAGCCTGATCCTGCAATATTTGTCCAGGCATAATGCTAATTGACTTCAAGGAGAGGTCTCCGTAGTGTAAGAAACCAGAACTGTGTTACGTAGCAGCTGTATGTGAACAACTGCCAACAAAGGGCCTGATTCTGGGAACTGAGAGGGAACTGCCACTCCATCTGGCTCTTGTTAGAAACTGCGAGTGCCATATACAGCAGTTCCCACCAATTACGTGTTTTGTGTTTTCTCAGTCATATAACATTTTATGTTCATGTTTTTATTTTACCTTCGCTGCGTCCTCTGGGCAGGAGTTACGGGTTAATTGCACTGTGAACAACAAAATGGCTGTGGCTCACAGAGCCATAACCCCTTCTGGGATTTTCCTCTTGCTCACAGGAAGGTGGGGAAGGTGGTCTCTTTCAACCTTTCTCTTGCTATGGATGCCCGGCAAGTGTGCTGGAGGTGAAGCTGAGGCTGTGGCCATGAGCCCCCTTGTCCCATCCTCTGCAGGGAAGAGCAGCAGCTGTGTTAGACATTCTGCAGTCTCTCCCAAAACCTAGGTAGTACTCATGCCTCATACTGTCATTACTCCAGCTACAAGAGTTTACCCAAGACGAGAACCTGACCTTAAATAACTGGGGAAAATAAAACATCCTCATCCAATGATCCCATGCATTTACTAGAAAGCAGAGTGGGGTCACTTTGTCGTGTTTCTAATACAAAGTGCAGATGCTTACTTTGGACTGAAAAATGAACAGGCTGTTTTCCTCAGCAGTGGTATAGTGAAAGTAAACTAGTGAATAAATCCAGCTGTTGTTGGCCTGAGCCTGTTAACTAGCTAAGCTCTGTACTGCTTAAATTAGAAGGAGGTAGACTTCGTGCTTGTACTGCAGTAAGTGCATCAGAGGGTCCTTTCATTTGGCTCCTGTTCTAACTTGCCGGTTTGGCTCCCCAAATTAGGCAGTGACATTGCCTCTTCCTGCTCGTATGTTCCTTTCATAATCAGAAATGATAGAACAAAGACCTTCTTTGTTCTTCTGAAAAGGCAAATCTTTGCTACTCAGTTCCTAGTGATGTATTGGAGCAGCTGAGGGCAAACTGTGATCTTCAGCTCTCAAACGCAAGAGGAAAATGAGAAGCCTTCCTATATATATGTACATATCTCCAGATATTACTGTTTTTAAAGTGAAAATCCACAGACGTAGATTAAAGGCATATATGTTTACTGTTTTATTATGTTAATTATAGACAAAAGTTTGATCTATTGAGGAATACTCTGAATTTTATATAAGAAACTTCTGAAACAATGAAGCAGTAATGTATAAAGACATTTCATACACATACTAATACTCAATGTCATTCTAAATGTCTTCCTCCATTTCCCTGCTCCATAGTTCTTTCTGTAACTTTGCTTCTCAATCAACATTTTTAACAAGAAAGAAATATATTGAAAAGACTAGAGCTGGTAAATGTTAAAAATAACATCGAGTCAATAACTATGCAAAATATAAGTCATTTCAGAAAGTATTATAAACATTTATCCTAACTCATTTATGTTTACACCTTGGACTCCTATGGAGAGCTGAACACTAAAGAGCTGATAGATGAGCTTGGCTTTGTAACTGCTCTTGAGATGTGACAGGAACCTTGCTGTAAATGGTGATCCAACACAAACTGATAAACGCTCTGAAGTTCTGCCTCTGTTGGAATTAAGGGTTGTTGGTTTCCAGCAACTATGGTCCAACATGGAGCCATAGGATTCTCGAGTCATTGTTTGTGACTGAATAAATGTGTGACAACAGTTATGGACAAAGAGCTCCGTTGCATCTGGGCAACCAACTTTCTCTAAACTGTGGTTTTCAAAGAGTCATGGCAAAGGGCACATTTTGGCGTTTAACGTTTATTCCAGAAGTAACAAATGCCTGGAAAATTTTAACTGAATAATTAAAAATCTAGAGTACCTGTTTTCTGTTTCCGTTAGACTTTTCCCTCAGACCCTTCTCATAACCACAGTGCAAGCTATGTCCTTGTATTTTATTTCCTGGGCAAGGTGTAACTTCAAAAGTTTAAGGGTTAGACATTTTAAAGTATGCAAGCAGCAAAAGAAGTCTTTAGTGTTTTATAATGCTAACTAAGCATTACAGGTCTGAGAGAGTCACACGTGGAATAATGAGCTATATAGCAGGAGCCTTTTGTTTTCACAGAAAGCATTTCTAACAGGCAGCAGTTCCAGCAATTTGAGTTTAGTCCATCAGAAAACATTTACCTTGTGTAACAATTGTCTAGGTTCAGTTTTTGCTATTTAACTATTTAGGATCAATTCCTAAGCGTTAACTTTTGAGGTTTGTGCCATATTGCCGTGACACATTGCTCCTCTCTGAAAGGTTCAGGACACACCATGTCTGTGCTGTTTCTTTGTTTGCAAGTCAGGCAGGAAAACACTGAGGAAAGCTTCTGGTTGGACCATATGTTTGATGTAAATTATTTGGGGCAATAAAGCTATCAAACAGAGCAGCCAGCTTCTGACCTTTTGCAGCATAGGACCTTTTGTGGGACTGTAGTCAGACCATGCCACTCTTTCATGCTATTGAAAAATCTGCTGTGGTGCAAACTCTGCTCAGAGGAGATGACTGCAACACAAAAAGACAGAGCATCTGTGTAGCTGTGCCTGGCTATGGTCAGAGATACCGGTTTCCACTTCCATTAACACCAGAGAGATGTAACCCTCTAGGTTGCTCATGTTAGAATTGAATGCAGGATCTCTAAGCATGAGCCTCAACACCTTGCAGTTGAGTAAGAACCACATTAATTGAAGGAAGCAATCACTGCATCAGCCTCTCCCTAAATATAACGGGACCACTAGAGGAGGACAAAGAGCTGTGTTGTGTTAATGTCAACTACAGGGGCACCTTCCTAAGAAACAGGAGAGTTGCTTTAACAAGCTTTTCAACTGAAAACCATCCAGTCTCTGCCCTTCCTGTTCGCTATATTAGATTCCATCCAGGCCAGCAAGTTGCTATGACATTAACACATGTAGAGGTGCTGGTATTTATTGAGTGCTCAGCACAAGGCAAAAACAAATTAGTAATTTCCACTACGCTGTCAAGCCACAATTCAAGTGCAGCGATAGGAGGAGGCCGGAGCTGTGCACAACCACAAAAGACATGGCAAAGCCATCACATGTATAATTCCGTTGTATATAACGGCATTTGTCAGGTGTGAATTTTGCTCTGTGTCTTTATAAAGGCAGGGCAATAAGAAAGGCAAGTTCTAGAAAACAGCTGACCAAAAGGTTCCTTTTTATGTTGGTATTACTAAGGGATCTGAAACTGCTATTCCAGCCTTGGTGAAGTGTTGGGTTTTGACATGGCGTCTGAGCAAGTAATGGCTTTAGGCTTTTATTTCAAATTTGTTTATATTAGGTACATACCTACCCCAGAATTTTTTCTTGGTTCCCAAAGACTGTTATATAAGGCTAATATTTATGTCAGGACAATTTGTTTTAAAGCAAAAGACAAATCTTTCCCTGGTATAATTCTTGTGAAAACTAATGGTTTTACATCCGAGTTGACTTAAGCATCAATTCAATGATGGTTTAAAATTAAGCAATATGATTAAATAGTCAAGAAGTTGCTAAGCACAGTCTGTGCAATGCATAGGTATTCCTGATTGCCATGCAGGTCTAGTGTTAGCTGTGATTTTTTAAATAGAAAGGACAGGCTGTGGCACGTGCAATGTTCAAAAATTGGTTTGAATTACTTTTACGTGGAAAGGTAAAAGGAAATGCTGAATTCATTTTTAAGGAAAGTTTGTGAAAAATTCATTTACTCCTCGAACTACAACTGATTTTTTTTTTAATTACTTGAAGAGCTACAGTTGTCAGTGCATATTGCTTAGTAATGACTGTCATTTTGTGGAATGCTTCGTTTACAAGGGTGTAAGGATTTCTCCTTACTCTCAATTCAATCCTTGCTGCAAAATATGATTGCGTGTGATATGTAATTAACACTAACTTAACACTTGGTAGTAAGAAATTCTTGCTTTTAAGTCAGGAAAATGCCCATCTGTAAGCATCACTGAAGTTATTAGATTGGTTGAATGGTTTTCAAGTCCATAATTATAAATTTCTTTTAAAATTGCCTTAATTCTGAGAAGTAAACTGATTCTGGCATAGAACCTTGCAGTTCTATCCTGGAGAATATTAAGTATTCCTCCTTTGCACAGTCTAATTCTGCTCCGATTGCAGTCATCGGCAACTTGGTAGGGATGGGATTAGTCTCCTAATGTTGCCTTTATAGCTGTATAGAAAAATATTTATATCTGTAAATATAAAAAGAAAAAACCTTCCACTTGCCACAGCATTTCAGAATCGTGTAACTCCTCTAAGTAGCTGAGGAAAGGCAAGCTCAGGAACATTATATGTCAAAATATATATAATTCTTAAAGTCTTAAAACCACAACTTACTGGGATTGCAATTTAATTTATTATTTTTAAATTGTTTGTAGTGAGGTTGTGACAGTGGGCCTCAGGCATGGAGTTGTGTCCTTCTGAGCACCATGTAGGCACAATGGGAGCTCTTCCCTCAAACCTTACAGCCTTCCATTATCATCCATGTTCTTCATACAAAAAAGTGACTGTTAAAACATTTACACTTCTTTCCAATTCGGCACCCAAATAATTTGTCAGGAGCTTATTTTCATGCATGTAGGTCCGTGAGCTGATTGGTGTCCAGTTTATGGTCCCCATCCTGCTGTGCCTTTTGTCCACGCCGAGCTCAGCACCAGGAGAAGCCTCTGTATCTGCTCACACGTGCCAGAGCACTTGTCTGAGCTGTTAACATCATCTCAGCCAGAGGCGGGTCAAAGATTCTTAGTGTAGAAAAATTGAAGAACAAGTGGCTAATGCCCAGGGTGTTGGTGGTCAACTCCTGCCAAAGACAGAAGGATTTGGGCTGCAAAAACAAGAGGAAGAGACTGGGAGAACTGTTTCTTCTGTGCCTGCTTCCCAAAACATTGGAGCAGGAATATGGGAAGAAACAATTACAACATCCTACAAGTGACTGGTCTTCCTTACAGCCTTTCCCAGCAGCCTTTCCCATGCCTTCCTGTCCATGCCAGGCCTCCATCAAGAGAAGCCACTAGTTTTGATTTCGAGGGTCTTTTAGTAGGCAAAGCGGGCACAGGGTCACAGGTACTCTGGCATCACTAGCAGACTGCTGAGGTTTGCATCTGTTTGTCTTATAAACATACAGCACATAAAGTAAGCCCTCCCTTTCACACTCTTTATTTTCTTGTCTGCTCACCAACACATTGTTGAAATCTTCAATTTACAGCTCTCTAGCCTCACAATTACTAACAGAAATGTAAGACGAGGTTCCAAAGTTAAACTAAACTTCTCCTGCTATATATTTTCAGCAATTTCTAGGACAGACAAATCGGATGCAGTACACTCAGTGGCTGGATAATGTATTGGTGAACTCAAAATATCCACTAATATAATTTTAAGTACACCTTTTAATTTGTTGCTTTTTTCACTGTGCTCCTCTTCCATGGCCCCATATTGTTGGAATTTTTTAAAAGTAGCGGCAAACATATAGGGATGATATCCAGATTATTAAGCTGCACATAGGTAAGTAACTGAAAGTACACAGAAAAAAGTGTGAGTGCCTCTAACTTACTGCACAGAGAAGTCCTTTCCAGTGGTTTTGTTCCCCTGGGTTTGATCCTGCTTTTACCGAAGTCTGTGGCACGCTGTCCTTGACAATGTCAACAGAGGCCAAGTGGAGTGATGAAGCACTGGAGTTCTGTTGTTTAGGGATGCGGGGCTGTCGAGTATGTATCACTGTCCTTTGGAAACCACAGAGCCACCTCTGCTTACAGTGCTAGGCTTATTTCACCATTATCCTTTTAGATGTTACCGAGAAGCAGTTCCTGTCTTTTGGCAGGAAATGCTCCCCACACCCATCTTAGCCTTTTTCCTTCTCTTTGCCTACTCTCCTGTGAGCAAAAACTTTGTTAAGAAAGCACATTTGTTTGGGCCAGAACAGAGTCAGCTGATACTCAGCTAGTTATTTTGATTGCCTGGCTGGTAGGGGTTGGGGGGGAACAGATAATGTCAAGATTTCCTCTGCATTCCAGATCTGTTTTCCTCCTATGGTTAGCAGGCGGTGAGTGTGACTTTTCCCACTCAGCTTTTCCCACAGTCAGTAAGACTTATCTGACAACAGAGTTAGTGTCAACTGTCCAAAACTAACTAGGAGATATCTTCCTTTCACCACCCCTACGCTGTTACTGCTTGTCAATGTCACTCTCCGGCTTAAATGACTGGTTAATTTACGGACATACTGAGACAAATTCACTTCTGTTGCAGCTCCACTGAGTTCGTTGGAGTTACACTGGGAATGAGTTTGGCCGTAGGTGTCTGAAAAGCACAAGTGGTAAGGAACGTGATATTAACAGAAGCAAGAGCAGTCCAACAGTCAAAACAAAAAGGGAGGCCTGAGCTTTGGCAGTATTCCCATTTCAGATTTCTGGAGTGTGATCCAACAAGGTGTTCGTGTTTTACAGCTGGTGCTGCAAGAGAAAAGTTGTCATTCAACAGCAAACAAATTCCAGTGTCTCCACATCAAAACATAGCCAATGTTAAAAAGAGAACAAAAGGAGAAATAAGTCATAGGATTTCAGAACACAAATCTATTGAGAGTCATGAGGACTGTGCTTTTAAATCTATTAGGGATTTTTACAAAGACTAGAGTGAAGCTGAAACATGCTCAACCTGAGATTTTCAAATGAGCCTACGATAGTTAAATACTGAAATCCTATTAAAATTCCACAGAAACAGGGAACGTGAGATTGAATTGATACCCCCAGCTTTACCTACAGTCTAAGATGACTTTCTAAGCATCTTTTCTGTTAATGCAGGGAGAGAGGCATTTTCAGAGTGTAGCATCTTCTTCAGCTGGATCAAGTCCTCCTCCATAGGTGCTGTAGCACCTCTCCTAGACAGCTGGTTTGGAGTCGAATGAGTCACCCTCTGAGGGACATTCCTCTCCATCCCAGCTTCCCATGTCCCTCAGTTCCCTTTTAACGTGTGTCAAAATTCAAGGAATGGGAGTCTTACACCTACTGCTTTTGAAATTTTATTAGTAGTTCTGATTCACAGTTAAAATGAATGAAGTGTAAAACCAAACACTTAATGTTTACCTCAGTTAATTCAGTTAACGTGGACTAGCAGTACAAACAACCAGCAGTGTATCCAAAGAACTTTGTTCATTGCTCTGCATACTTCTCTACATCATGCACGTATCCTGCTTACTGGTTTTGTCTCTTACAGTCTTCTGGATTTCCCTTACAGTCCTCTGGATTAATTTTCTGTCCATTTCCTTCTCTGCAAAATTGTTTTAGTTTTCCTCCTTGCTATTTCCATTCACTATTCGGTTTCCTCTTAAAGGCACTGACACTTTACTCTCTGCGTCTGTTGTGCTTATGATGCCTTACGGTGTTCTTCTTTCCTTCCTTTTCTTCCTTCTGCCTCTCCTGTTGCCTCCACCCCATACTTTCGTGTTCTCCAGAGATTCCTCTTTGGTTCTCAGTGAATGGACAAACAACTCTGCAAGCTCTCTAAATCCATGCATAATACTCCCTCTCTACCCTTGCAATCAAAACTATTTCTTGCTTTCCCTCTGTTGGTTAGTGGACCTATCATGACCTATCATGACTTCACCCATGGGTCACATCTTCTTGACTGGATAAGGATTAGGCAACTTTCTGGGTAGTAAGAAGCCATGTTAAAAAACTGTGGACCAAAAGCTGAATTCCCAAATTCCTATTTATGCCTTTAAATAAATTACTTGATTTTCAGAAAGTATTTCAGAAGTGGCTGATGAGTGGTTACCACTTCTGAAAATCAGACTTTAGGTGACTTTAGGTGAAAGACTTAGACATATAGTTCTTCAAATAATGAATTTTTGGTGCCTGGACAGAGTATTTCCAGACTTAATGCCCAGATGTGAGTGCATTCTGGAGTCCTCTTTGCAAATAAGAGATGAAGCGCAGTCAGAAACGGACCTGAAAATGGGAGTGATGGAATACACTTATCAGGTTCAGCTGTCCAAGGCACATAGACTGATACTCATATTTAAAGATGAAATTGTGGGCAACAAAGATAATTACAGCTTCCCATATTAATTATCATGTTTCTGAAAAAAAAAAAGCAAGCTATAATACCTTCAGATGGGAATACAGATGTAGGATCCAGTATGGCTCTATAAAAGAAAAGAGAAACAGCTTTTGTCCGGGAAAACAGGAAGAGATAAAACTTATCTAGGCTTTCCAAACTAATATTCCAGAGATCTTCAAAATACAGGGGAAATAACATGAGAAATCTGTGTGGGAAGGAAATTTTGGTCATAGAACATAAATGTCTTTGTAAAAGATCGAAAGACACCCAAATTAAACTTGTCAGTTTACAGAATGAAGAGAGGCTAATAATAGGTTGCCTTAAAGATTTTTACTAGTACAAGTATCATTTAAAGCTTCATTATCTTGACAAGTGAGTGAACAGATGGCAAAATCTGTAACAAACTCAAGATTTCTTAGGGTACTAAAGATTAGAAAGATATCTGAGAACCAAATTCAAATCACCAAAGCAAGGTGATTTGACAGCCTTAGGCAGATGGGATTTCAATTTACCTAAGTGTGAGGTAATGCTCAGGAATGATCTGAAGCGTTCACTGATAGTGCATACTTAATGAAGCATTACAGGTTCAGAAAAATACCTAGGCAACATTATGGACACTTCAATTAAAACAGCTCAGTGAAAACAGCTGTTCAATTTGCAGCCCTGCTTGTGAAAGTAAATAAAATGCTAATTTATATGAACCATAAAGAACAGCGTTAATATTATTATAATGTCATCATATAAATTCAGGGAACCGTAATCACAGTGACGTCCAGCATTGTCAACATTGCAAAACTGTCTACAAAAAGAAACGTTCAGAGAAGTCAGCGAAGGATGATATGCAGGGAAGATACTATCATTTTATTTCACTAATGAAAAAAAATTTTGGCACTGAATTCCTACTCCTCTTTAAGTCATAGTAATATCCAATGAATGCAAGACAAAGAACAAGCAGCACTCTTATGTGCTGGAACCTGTTTCCCCAATTAATGAGGATCATCGAATCAGCAAGAAACCAAGAGGGCTTTATGCTCACATATTCTTAAGAAGCATGATGGGAGTGAACAGGGAAAGGGAAGTACCCACACTGGACAAAATTTTTTAGTGAAGCATTTGTGAATTTTTACAATTACTTCAGCAAGGTAAGAACTTCATCATTATGTGAGATTGTCACTAGTGTTTGGTCTAAATTATGGGGGTTTTTTAAAAGAATAATTGGAGAAGTTCTTGCAGGAATAGATGCTGTCCCTCGTGATTATTGAGAAGACTTTGAGTTTCATCAATTCTGCATTAAAAGGGTAATTTATACCTGTACAAAGTAGAGTTAGAGCCTGCTGTTACTTTCTAGTAGTACATACAACCCACTTTGCAATTATCCTGTGCAGCTATAAAAGATGAGCTATAGGAGGAGGGAGGTGGACAAATCCAAGTCTATTTAAGTCCTAAAGCAGCATAATGTTTTCCAGATGAAATGTATTCTTTATGACTTGACTGACAGCGATGAACTACTTTACATACTGCAAAACCATTTAGCAACATTTCAGAATAGAAATTTGGAATAGCCTCCAATTTGAGGCATAAGGCAGCTAGGTTTTGGTTTTCACATTTATTTCTTACACTTTTCCCTTTTTAGCAGTGACACTAAAATATTTTTAAGGCCTCAACTCTTAAACTATATGTCTGATAATTTTGATCAAATTAACACCAAGAATTACTTAGTGTATATATTCTCTGCCAGGTAAATTAACTGATCTTCTGCCTCAAAAACTAGCACTGTGTAAGATCCTGCTGAGTTATAATCCCTTTAGCACCTGCTCTCCAAGCAACTTACATGGGTTTCTGTAATGTAAATGATTCAAAAAATTTCCCTGAAATGTAGAACAATATCAGGTAATTACTACTGAACAGACTTAAGTCAGCACAAAATGACAAAAAACTGTTGAAATGAGTCTGCATGACAGTAGTGTAAGTAAACACTATGAGCACCATCTGTGCCTGCAGCGCTGTAAAGGTGTTTCGACATCATTCGTAGGAGCTAACTTCACTATAAACCATTGCAACAATGAAAACAAACTTTGGGACCAGCAATACATACAAGCAAAACAACAACTTTTTCTTGCCTTCTCAAACAGTCCTGAATGCATGTCTGTCATTTGCATGGCACTTCACTGAAGTCAAGGGGAACTGTGTTTGTGGAGCCTCAAAAACTGTCTAAGAGAGAGAGTTGGGCCAGGTACAGTGCTCCAAAGGAGTATAAGGGGAAATGAAGCGTGCTCTGCTCTTTCTGGAATCAATTTTCCAAGTAATACTAAATAAAAAAGAAGGCGAGTGGTGGCATTATCAGTAGAGAGCAGTGGCTATGACCTCCGTCATCATTCTGGTCACATCACTGTACCCAGGAGCAGATGATGGGGAAACACTCCTCAAGCTCTCTGCCTTTGGTATGCTGGGCCAGCTACAGGGCAGTCCCTGCTATTGCCTTTCTTGGGAATTCAGTTACTTTACCAAATACTCATTTCAATCCCAAAAGAGAAAAGAAAAATATCTTAATATTTTCTCCCATTGTGTTTGATGTGCCTATTTATATAATAGTAATTTAATATCACTATCAAAATTCAGTTCTATGAAAAGCAAATGGGTGCATAGCATAGATTTTTTTGCTTCTTGCATGCAAAAATTGGAGTCTATTTGGAAGACCACAATAAGTTATGCTTTGTGTGGTGGACTATTTCATTTCTCACAGTCAAGCGCTTTACATAGACTGTAATTACACAGCAGTACATCAGTGCTCTCATAAAGTCTGCTGCCTACTATGCAGTGACACCTTATATCTTACTTCTCTGAGCATATATATATAGTATAGTCCTCATAAAAATGTAACATAGCTTTGTTTCCAAGATACTGAATCTTGAATAAAATTATGCCATTAAGCAAACCCCTCAAGCTACATGCAAAAGGCAAGGAGAGTGTAAGCAAAACTAAGGTGAAAAAGCTACAAATTTGGTGTCACGAGTATTTTTTAGACTCACAGTTCACAGCTATGCTTTTGCCTATCTGACTATATAAAACCATTACTGAAGCAATATTGGAATTCTTTTGAGAACTTTTTTCTTCAAAGGTTTCTGTAATGGTTTCAAGGGCAGTACTACAGGCCTGTTCGTGTTTCAACCAAAAAAAGTAAAACTCTCAGCCACTCACAGTAAACGATTCTCTGTGCAGCTCTAAAAACTGGAACTGCAGTTGTTACTGCTGACTTGTTAATATAACACAGACATCGACATTTCCTGGTTACTGTAAACACTGAAATGCTTTTGGAGTTAATGGAATACAGGTGCTGCCTGACACTACCAAAATGTTCTCACAGAAACAGAGACATTTTGGGATAGAAAGACCCGCAGATCCACCTAGTCCAGCCCCTTCTTCACAGCATGAATATCCTGCTTCTCAGTGGGAATACCCAGATATGTTAAATATCATGAAACAAGCATTCTTCCAAAGCTTAAGCTTCTTTATACTCACAGGAATGGCTGTACCACTTAGCCTGCTGGAACAGAGAGTTCTGTAATGCCAGAGCTGGGTGATGGAGTGGGCTTATGCAGGCTCTGAGCTGGCTGGGAAAGCTTCCCAATGGGGCTTTGGGAAATGATGCTTACAGTCGGATCGCCACCAGTCTTCACATCGAATGAGACTCAGACACTACTGTGAACAGCCAATTGTCCCTTCTTTACTGTGGAAGCAAGAAGAAATTTAAAATCAGCCTTAATGATTCAAGATCCTGTAGAACTGTTTAGGTTAATAGGGCTCGGCTTGGGCCTCAGCCAAATTTTGATTCTGGTCATTATAATCTGCCTACCTGAAATTCTATCCCCTCTTGCAACTGGCCACAACACTCTTTACTTCCTGTCCAAAACCATTAGTAGCATTGCATGTCAATTCTATTAAATATATACTTTTTAAATCTGTTGAATAAGTTAAAATAGTAGCTCTGTGACCAGTAATGAGGGAAGCTCGGTAAAAATCCATAGCTTGCAATATATTGTTACTTGGCAGTACGCTCCCATCAGTCAGTAGCCTGGTTACTAGGAAAGTGTGTGTGCACAGGAGAATCTGGGTATCTGAAAAATGTTCTTACTCTTGTAAGTAAATTGGTTTTGGGAACAATTCCATTGCATCGTTGTTAGAACCTGTTGTCAAGATTGATCATGTTTTCCTGTGTAATCCAGGAGAGTTATAAAAAAAAAAAAGAACAAGCTCCCAGGTCTCTGAACCAATATCCAGATATGGTGTGTGCTAAATTGCCATTGACTGCTGCAAGGCTTTTTTACACAAATGTTCCAGTTATTCCTACTGTGATAGTAATAACTGTTGGAAGTTTGGAAAAAAATAATCTTGGTTTAGACAAAGTCCCAGTACAATATTAAGGAAATGAGCACTTTGAGAGCAAAGATGTAGTTTAGGATAGCATATTTTTGTCCAGCAACTAAAAGAGGGGGAGGGAATAAGACACCAGAATCTGGAATGAGAAGAACAGGGTCAATATTCTGTGCTGAGACATTTCATGTTTCAACATAGCTGCTCACTTTTTCAAGGACATTAATCACCTCAAAATTTCAAGCTCTGCTCCAGTAAAAACCCACTATATCTACACACATAAAATTTATTCCACTTTCCCAGTTGCTTAATCACTGAAGAATTGGATATTTCTACAGTGACTGGCTTTGCCCAGCCCAAGCTTTCATATTTGCAACATACCATAAAGATGTCCACAGAGCATCTTATGAAAGGAAGTGAAAGTTTATTGGCACTTGGTTTGTTTTGTCCATTCTTCTCCTCTGCTATCTGAGAAATGTGCAAGGGCTTTTGTGGCTGCAATTCTTCAGAATTTCAGCTGAAGTATCAGCTTTGTTGTTTCCTGTTTCGTAGAACCTCTTGGTTTACTCAGACAGTCATCCATCCAATCATCATTTGTGCCACCGTTACCTCCCTCACAGTCACCATTCACGCAGAACAGAGCATCCTCTTACCTGTCACACAGGGCCTTCTCCTGGCGTTCATCATTCTTCTGTGGCAACGTAGGCTGAGTTAAGGAGACAAGATTGGAGAAGTAGAGGTGTTGTTAAAAAACAATCTGCAAGAGCTAGATACAACAGGGATGTGAGATGGAGAGAAAAGTCCCGTTCAGACTGGCCATAGTGTGAAAATCCTGCTCCATGGTAAAACCAGGAAAATGGCACTTATTTTCCAGAAAACCTGTCATTTTTTCTAATTTTTATTCTGTAAGAAATTACTGTTTTGTGAGAGGGGGTTTTCCAGGTGAAAATTCGTGGTTGTTCTAGGAAAAATTCATCCCAGGTTTACCATCTCATTTTTGTTCTCACTTGCTTTGCCTTGATAGACACAATCTGGTCTACTTCTGTGCATCGCCAATGCAAATACTCTGGCAGTTCTCTGCTGCCACTATCATTGCAGCTCATCCTATCTCTACGTTGCATCAAATGGAGGCTGCTTGACCTAAGGCTGAAGGCCCTTTCCTTCCCAGTCTTTCATTTGTTCAATATTTAAAGTTGATTCTCGCAGATTGTTTGTAGAGGATGCCAGCTTTTGTTCTCTACTCATTACATTTTAAAATACACTTCCGTGTGCTTTCTCTAAAACTGCCCCTCATGCTTTGGGAGCAGGTTCTCTGAACACATGAAGATACCACATTAACCTCCTTGGAGACCCTCTTGCTAACTTGCTTTGTGTCAGTGCCTCCAAAAACCAATTCTGGTGTGCTAACACCAGCAGTTACCACGCCGGCAGGTATTGTCTTACTGTTCTCTTGTACTCGCCCCTCCTAGCCCAGTTAGCTCTTATCTCCACTAGTGTCTTGGTTTATATTTAGTTTGTAATCTCCTGAAGACAAAGACTGTACTTTTGCTCCATCCAATTTCAGGTTCTAAGTGCTTTGATAATTCAGTTTATTAATAACAACAATAATAAAGTACCATCCTCTGTAGAAAAGCTTCATTCCCCCCATCTCCTCCACGCCAGTTTTAGCAAGGCAGCGGGAGTGCATCCGAACAGCGGGTACTTTGTTGCTGTAGTCTGTATCTGAGCATACTTAGAGCCTTTTGAGAGTGAATACTGCGAGAAGTCCTGTTTATTTCAGCATTAATCACTGTGAACAAAAGTGAAAGAATTTGGCCCTGACTAATGAAAGCCAGCAGTGCTCTGCTGTTGGCAGAGTGGAGTGATCCTTTCCCAGAGCTTCAGCTTCAGAAAGCTGAAATGGAGGAGGATGAACAGATAGGTGCCAATCTCTTGATAAACCGTGAAAGAGTGCAATTGTGTTATAATTGATGCTCATTAAAGCTACCTTAAAATGATGGTAATTTGCATGTGTAAATAACAAGCGAGGAGAGAGTGCCAGGGAATGAGCTGGAACATTTTGTCCTTGTTCACAATGAATCTTATTTTTCTCTATCCAAAATGTTTGTTTGTTTACTTAGATGTCAAAGAGGACACCTACTCATATGCCCTTGGTGCTTTTCACATAACTTCAACCACGGAATTAGCGTGCCATTCCCTGCAGTCTGCTGTTAGAAATACAAGCAGTGCAAAACCTCAAGTCTTTTCTTCCCTTCCAGTGGTAACCCAGACTTACAACATCACACTCAGGACATTTAGCCTGCCATAGGAAACAAATTCCAGAGCTCTAGGACCCCCAAAGAGATGAAGATCGTTGCCAAAGTTATAAGTATTGCTTGGTGTATTTATATCTAGGCTGTCCGAGCTACTATTTGAAGCTACGAAAGCACAGCAACACCATTTTGAGTATAATAAAACTCAAGAAGCTTCATTAATTTTCAGTCGGTTCCTGAAGAATTAGGTGTATTATAAAATTCGGTATTGTACTGATTAGCATCAGACTGTATCAGTGATCCTGTAGTACTAGTGGGTTTTCTCTTTGGCTTTATTTCTGCTTTTTAAGAGATACCAGTGTAAGGAGCTCGTGTCCGCTATACAGCATGGATCCAATAAAGGATGTGCTTTTCTCACGTTTTGCTCGGAAAGACCTATCCTGATTGGTTCTTCTGCAAGCTGACAAATATTGTGACGTGGTTAAACTAACAAAAAAATCCTGACTCACTGTAATTAAGGACTGGAGGAAAAAAGGAAAGAAGTTGTACTACTGTTGTAGTCTTTCCGCGGTTTACAAATGGCAAACCAAGATGCAGTCATTTTTCTCTTTCTTTAGGCCTGATTCTTTTCTTACCAGATGCATGGGAGGTCTGACAATGACTTTATTAAGACTAGGCCAGGCTGCATAATGGAATCTGTAGCAAATTAAAACACATTGCCAATTAGAGGCCAGATTATTATGTAGTATCAATTAACTTGGTGTTTAATTACCATGGTGATTGGGAGGGACTATAAATTGCTAAATATATGATTAGAACATCAGACTTCTGTGTTACAACCGCATCAGTGTGGTGTTACTAGCTTAGATTTCCCCTACTCCTTTTACATGCTTGCAAGATTTTGAGACAGACAAATACCACTTTCATTCCTGCCAGTATTCTGTTATCAATGAGAAAAGACAAATACCATGGTTCAGTTTCTTTTAAGGCATTCCTTAATTTCGTCCTTTCTGTTCTGCATATGCAGTGTTTTTATTGCAATTATTCTAGTATCTTGACTAGTATCAAGCAGGAAAATCGCTGTTTCTCTGGGAAATGTGCTTTCCTTTTCTTCCCCCCAGAAATGTTATGCATCTTGTTCAGGCTGTCAGAATGTTTCAGCTGTAGATGAGAGCACTGATCAGTTGGCTACTTACACACTCAACCAACAGGTGAAGATGCATGGAGGGAGACCAGAACTTTGCCGTTTAGTCATGCTTCCTAAAAGGAGGTGAAACATCTTTGACCTATGAATTCCTTTGGAGAGAAAATACAGTACCTGATCTTGCTGCTGGGTTTAGTTTTCCACACTAAAGTACCTGAAATCAGTAAGATTTTTGTCAGTGCCTGCCACAGAGATTGGTCCAGGCTTGCCAGTTCATTTCTGCCGCTGATTACAAAATAACAGCTGCATCACTGAAGCTTATTTTAGTAACCTGCAGTGAGGTAACATGGTATTAACAATTGCTAGTGTCTCATTGCTAATTAGCTGCTTTCAGTAAACCTGGCACTCCAGGGACATTTTTGATAAAGTAGCATCTTCAAAAATGGTGTAGAAGGGAAGAGGATGTCTTTTTTTGTGTGGTATTGCTACGTTCTGTCCATCACAGAAAGCAACTGAAGGGAGATCTCTCTTCCAGACAGGCCGGGCACAGTAAGAGGACACATTCAAGAGGCCGCCTGAAGAGCACTGTTGAAGGTTACGGTACTGGCTGACCCAGACTGGTGTTTGTGGGCAGTGACAAAGCAGTACGATTACAAAACTTTCAAAACTGATTTTATGATTTCTCCTTTAGACTGTGTGTCACTTCTGATCTTTATAGGGCAGCTGAGTACAATGTCAGAAATTAATTTCTCGTCTCTATCTGGTTCCTAAGGGATAGATAGGAGCCCGTGGCAGAAAACAGGCATCATAGGTTTTATGTACCAGTAATGGCTGTGTTGGTAGGGAATTAAATAAAGTGAGGCAGAGGTCAGAGGCAGATTTACAGGGCAGAGGATCTGATCAGTAGAAACTGTAATCCCCTCTTCTCCATTAACATCAGCAGGTGCTTGCTCAGGATCATGGGATGTGGGAGCATTTTCATAATTATGTTGTCCCCTTTCCAGATCTTGGATGTGTCTGTCCTGGAAGGCTTCCCTTTTCTCATAAGCTTTTCCAGTCATTTGGAGGACACTGTAGCTGGAATTGCAGCAGGAAGGGTGACGTACAGTAACTTCCTAAGTCCTGGACAAGCACACCATCTCCACCACATCAGATAAAGTGGAGTAGTTTAAGACGAACCTTTTTAAGAACAGGGACAACGGAAAACAAATTCATCTTCCAGAGTAAGCAGAAGACATTATTAAAACCGAGTGGTAACACGGAATACATCTGTTTGTTTGCTTTTAGCTTCCATGGGTCTTGCTGACTTTGCAGTTACAGTTTTAATTTAAACAGGACGGGGGATGTTGATAATGTTTGATGTGACTACTTCAGCAGGGTAGTCAGCTGTTTCGGTGTATGCCACTCACGTTCAGGAACATCAGCCTCTTCATTGCACATCAAGAATACTCTGCAAAAAGAGTAAACAATAAGTAATGTTTGTGACTAGAGGAAGTGAAGCTCCTGACATTCTTCTCAGCTATCAGACTCTGTGCTGTCAGTCGTGCTGGCAACTATCCACTCCTTGGGTGGCTGGGATGGGAAAGGGACCACTGTTAACAGCATTTCACAGATCGCAGAGGAAGCAAAGACGCCAAACTGATTTCCTAAATGGGATAAGGACCCCGATGTTGCTCTTTGGCTCGTTTAGGGATGGAGGAAACAGGATTCCTTTTAGTCTGTAAATGTGTGCGAAAAGTGGCTGCCAGGGTTCAGTTTTGAAACCTTTTAAGAGTGTAAGAGCTTGTTAGAGAAGAGGAGTTGATGCAAGAGGGTGGAAGAGGTGAAGCAGGGGGAGGGAAGCGGAAGGTAGATGAGCAGAATGCAGACATAGTGGGATTCTTTCCCACGTTTCTTATGGGAGAGACTGTGTTGCAAGGACGGTGGCTTGAGCTCTGGTGGAAAGCTGCTAAACAGAGACCTCAGGAAAAAAACATTTTCTTTTGGCAAAAGCCACGGTGTAGGTGAAGCACCTCTTGCAGCTTCACGAGAAAAAGGCAGCCCACTGCGGGCCAGGTTTTCAGTTTCCACCTGGTGGCGGGTGACCTCGCCCTGGAGCGGCGGATGCCGGCTCTTTGCCGCGGGGCTCAGCAAACCGGGGCGGTGGTGTTGGGGCAGCGGCTGGCGGTTCCCGGTCGCTGTCCAGGAAGCTCGAGGCCTGGGCAG
>NW_010433537.1:2599-20277 GCF_000710305.1 Buceros rhinoceros silvestris | reverse complement strand
CTGATGCTGGTGAACTTCCCCGGGACCCTGCATACCTGGGACCCCAACTGGAGTTCAGATCCTGCTCCAAGAGGTGAGGGTGGCTGCCCCGGCTTGGTCCCGGGGTGCTCAGGGATGGCGCCAGCTGGTGAGTGACCCTTCTTGCACATGCAAGCATGGATCTTCAGGGTGGTCCCAGACCCTGGCAGGGCAGAGACAGTTGAGCAGCATGGCTTTAGCTAGGGGATATGACAGGAGGGGATTGTAGGGGATGAGTGGAGCGGAGAGGTTTATCTCAGCACCAGCAGCACCACCAGCAAGGGCGAAGCTGCAGAACCTGATGTCAGGAGCAGCCAGCTGAGGCTCTCAGGCAGGGGACAGGGCTCTTGCAACTGGATCTCGTAACCACAAAAGCAGCTAAAGCCAACCAGGGTGCAGAGATTTGCTTAATTGAGAAATAAGCACATAGTTGTGGGTCAGTGACTACACAGGCTGAGGCTATTTTATTTTGGAATAATTTACAGTTGTTAAATGGATTTGGAGAAGCCTTAATAGTGGTTATTAAACTATTGACTTAGCCTGACGTGTTTAGTGTAGTAATCTGCGTTCGTGCTTGTCGCCGCGATGAGGCTGCCAGAGCCGGGCAAGGTGCTGGAGTGTTGTCAGCCCCAGGCAGGGAGCTGGGCAGCTGGCAGGGCCATGGCCACAGGGCATGGTGGGCAGCACTCCTCCTTCCAGCCAGGGAGGACAAAGCACTTCAGATCTGGGTCAGAAGAGATGCTTTGTTTCCCCATAGTTACAAATTCATTACATGCATCTCCATCATCATCTCTGAACCTAATTTAATGTCAAAAAACCCTCTTGTACCAAAGTGGCTTTTTTGCACCTGTGCAGAATCAGACTGATTTTTAACTCGTATTTGCAATGAATAACTTCAAGTGCAGTACTTGTCAAGTGGCCTTCTGGCCAGCAGTTCAAAATGTTACATGTTCATTTATACCACAGTGCAGGATACGTTACCTGAGGAGGACCACAGAGCACATGTTTTACTCTGCATAGCAGAAATCCCTGCAAGTGAACTAAGTATCTCCAACTCGCCATGTCTCCTGTCCATGGGTGGTTTACAGAGCAATTCTTATTTTCTTTTTATTGTTTTCTTTTGCATGACAGTTAAAAAAGCAGTGGGCAGATCTTTGAAAGACAAACACCCCCCCTGCTTTTTTTTTGCTTTCTTTAACCCCTAAAGTGTGCACAGTACTAAACGCTGACCTTGCCTGAAACACTGCTCTGAGGGCTGGCAGCTGCATGGTTAGAACAGAGGCTTTGCTAGGAGGAGTGGAACTCTTGGAAGTTTTACTAAAAACTAGTTTCTTCAAAATGCCAGTTGATGACTGAACTCCAGTAGATGTTAACAAGAAAGAAGGAATGCTAAGCAGACAGATTAAAACCAAAAAATAAATTAAAAAATGCATTTTCCCCTCTAGACTTTCATTCCCTCATTTCAGGCAATATTACTGTTTCATTAGTTGCCCAGTTAGCCAGAACCCCTTCTGGGAGAGACAGGACCTACATTTCAAAAGGAAAACAAACAAATAAACAAACTATCCTGCAGAACTTCCCATCAGCCCCTGCTAGTTTTCAAAGAAAAAAAAAATTCAAGACTCCTCTAAAATGTGATAAAAGGGCAGGGGAGGTCAGAATCATGAGGGCTGCCTTTGGAGGTCACCTTTGAGGGCTGCTGTGCTGCAGCCAAGGGATGTGGTGTTTTTATTCCCTGTGCTCTCTTCAGATGGCCTCTTTGGAAACACACATTCAGTGTGAATGACTCAATGGACTGAAAGGGGATTTTTAGGTTGCAGGGGAAAAGAAAAAACCCACCTATTCAGTGACAATCACAGAAATGATGTGAAGTCCATTGTCAGGAGTGCTGGTGCCAAGTGCTGCCCATGCATGGCCATGTTCCCCAGCCAGCAGTGGGGAACTCCCTGTTGTGGCCCATTTACAGCTGGGACTCCTACAGCAGCCGGGGATGACTGGTGCACTTGTTGGCATACCAGCAACCACGGTGTTGCTTTTCCAGCTGTTTCACAGGCCCAAGGTCAGATCAAAAGGCTCCTCATCTGGCAGCGTTCCCAAGTCGGCGTGTGTGCTTGGCAAGGCAAA
The DNA here is from genome assembly GCF_000710305.1 of Buceros rhinoceros silvestris. Lineage (NCBI taxonomy): Eukaryota > Metazoa > Chordata > Aves > Bucerotiformes > Bucerotidae > Buceros > Buceros rhinoceros. The sequence goes on along the minus strand of NW_010433537.1, from coordinate 18,135 downwards.
ACCAAGTAACAGCAGTGACAAAGCTCACCACATCCTGATCCGGCCATTGCACCCAAGCGGCCGCGTCTCAATATACCTTGGTGATGCAGGAGCGCACCTGCAGGATGCAGCCAGGTAAGAGCTGGGTGCTTTCTGCAGTAGCTTCTGGAGCATAACATGTCTCAGGCTGCGAAAAAGTGGTTTTGGTGAGTCAGCAGTGAAAATGTTTGTTTCCTCAGCCCAAGACCCCTTTTCCTTTAGTCATCTCCTGGTAGCTCAGATGAGAGCTGAAACTGTGGGCCTTGGGAATAGCCCCAATAAAACTTTGTTTCACTTACTATTTTTTTAATGGATCTGGACATGTTTTTCTTCCTTTTGGCTTTTTACCAATGGTCATTAGTATTTCTACTTTAAAAATACTGTGTTCTCATTTAAATTATGCTGCGATTGGTTTTTAGTCTTAGAGTTGAGAGATATTTCTGTATTTTATACATATAATGGATATACACACACCAATACACTCTATAGTTAGATACGCACTACTGCAAATGGGAGTTGCTGCTTTTCGTGCATGCTTAAGTTACTCAGTAGTAAAGAACAACATGACAGTTTTCTATCATGAAATGAAAAGCACACACAAATTTAGGGGCTCCAGTATTTCAGAACTGTGCAATGTCATTGTATTTACCTCAAAGTATCCAGCGTGAGGGCACTAGTCTACATAGTTTACATAAGAATGTGGAAATTCAATTCCAGAAATGATCCATTGCATCTCTAGGAGCAGCTGGAGAGGCTCAGGTCTACTCATCCTGCTCAGAATGGACACAAGGAATTTGAATTAGATGCAGATGGAGTGGGGATTTCGTTAGTGACAGAAAGAGAGGCAAACGTGTACAGGCATAACTGCCTGAATACAAACACATAGTAGCTGTGTACGTATTTCTGACTTTAAACCAGGAATACCATAAGTATGCTATCATGCAAGGGGCAAAGCATATGCAAACATAACAATATCCCCTTACTTCTCCAGCAAAAAAAGAATTTTCATAACTTATTCATACCCCATTGAATAAATGCTACGATTCACTGCTGGCTGTTAATTATCCTCTACAAAGACCTGGTTATTGTGTTCAATCCCAGTAAAGGCGCAGTTATTGTAGTGTACATAGAGAGAATGGTACCTGAGGGAGTGGGGAGAAAATATGCTTGTGCAGAATTTTAACAAGGAAAGCTCTGTTGCACAGAAGGGATTCATAGGGTGGGATTTTGATATATGCTTCAGGGAATTAAGCTTTTTTAAGACAAAAACCTTGCTGTGACTCTCTGAATACATAATATCGCTCAGTATTTGAAAGACGCCAGTCACTTAAACATTGCTTGCTGTTATTAAAAGGAATTTCTAAGACTACTTTGACTGAAGGAGTAGAAAAGAGGAACTGATCTCTTTTTTTCCCTGAAGTCTCTGACCCCATAATCAAATCAAGGTAGATGTATGCAAGAGCTCACAAGACCCATTCATCTCCCTGGGGTTTTTGAGAAGCACATGGAAGCCACTGGCCAAAAGAAGCAACCCACTTCCCCCACACCAGCACAGTGGAAGAACTGGGACCTTACGTGGGAGCTTTCCCCACAGGTCCCAGTGCAATGGCACAGTAGAGCAGAGCCAGCTGGAACTTCCCTTTGGACTAGGTGCAATGCTGAGGCCACCAGGACTCATCGGACTTCAGAAAAAGAAAAGCTGGGAACAAAGGTGATTTATTCCTGGAAGCCATGTATGTTCCGCACTGAACTGTTGGAAACACTGCAGCTGCTTGGCATTTCAGTGGGTCCAGGATAGATCTGCTGAAGGTGTTATTTTAATCGGTAAGTTCTTTCCCACATACTCTCCACTGTCTGAATGTCAGGGAGGAGGAGACAAAGCCTTGTGACATTTGGGTTGCTAAAGTCATTGCTTTTGGTATGAAGTGGGTTAGTGGCTCTAGGCTCATGTGGGAGAACCAGCCCTGCTCAGAGGTGGCTGCAAGGAAGTCATCCTCTCTCCCTATTTCTTTTTCTCATTTCTGCTCGATGCATCTGTTCTCCTTGGTTGTGCAAGGGCAAGTACAGAGCTCATGTAGTTGTGCTGCTTTTCCAAATGAACATATTGAAAGCAAAGAAGAAAGCATGTAGCTTTTGGCAGAAATACTAACAAGAAAACAGAATAAACAAAACTGAAGAAAAGAGAAGTAAAACTTCTATAAATACCAAGCATAGCTAGGGACAAAGAGAATAGAAAGAAGGTATCGGTATCAGGAAATGAAGCAAAAACTTCCAGGTGGGATAAAAGAAACTGTAAAACATCACAGGATAATCCACTGTTGGTCTGGCTTACTGAGACACTGGCTCTGGCACAGCCCTATTGAGGTGCCCTTCCCTGCAAGGCCAGTTAGACACAGCTCTGCTAGTCCTGCCATTGCCTGCTTGCCATTGTACTCAATGACCAGAACAGGACACTTGTCCTTTGCGGTCCCTAGTGACTAATCCAGTACAGTAGTTTAAGAAAGCAACATCAGAAGATACAGTTCACTTAGGGGATACTTGGATCCTTGACTTGTGGTGAAAAGGAAAGGCCTGTGTAGGCTTCCCCCAGAATCTCAAACTTGGTCTCACTGTAACGGTGAAATAGACTGATTACACCTTCTGCTCATCTGTTAGCCCTGTGTTCAGCATTAAACCCTCTCTGACCTTTGAGATGATACTAGTTTTCTTCACACTACTCTAGTTGAGAAGAGTAGTATCAGTTCATGCTTAGAGACTTCCAACTTACAGCAGCTAGAAACAGTCATCAGCTAGGAACGGTTCGTTAATGAGAGTCTAGCTGGTGTGATATATTTTTTTATTTGCTTCTTTAAACTTCTTTGAGACAAAGCTGGGAGATGTCCACTGCTGGATGGCCAGCAGGAGCTGTAGAGCATCTCTCCTGTGGTGAGACCTGATATTTAAACCTGATGTTTGCTGCTCAGATGGTGTATGTGAACAAGCAGGATCCCAATGCATTTCCACTATTCATGGCTTGGGAAATGATGCAAGGCCATTTTATCTGCAAGTCATCTTGTTACCAGGATTATGTTTTGCGTTCCAGCACACGCCTGGGTTAGAAGAGAAGACTGTAAATAATTTGGGGATTTTAATAGTTTTGCTACAAACTGTGTAGTATTCTAATAGCTGCTTGCAAAGTTCTTGTTTATTTGGGAACGACTTGAAAGTATCACATCTGTATAACTCTTAAAGTTTAATATTAAAACATCTTGAGAGGATTTAAAAGTTTTCTTTTCCTTTGTTGCTTTTTGTGATGAGTCAGAAAATAGTTTTGATGCCCCTTCTGCCTCTGATTTTTCTGACCCCCAGCTGTTGTCCTGCAGCTGTAACAGACGCACACTGCTCTTCCTGGGGTCTGGCTGGCAGCATGAGGGGAAAATAGTCCTCAGCAAAATTCCATGGGAGACATGCTGTGCTCCATGTGTAAAGTTGGTGGATCAAAGACATAAACTAGGAGTATGTGAGGATTTTTTTTTTTAAGTTCCTGCAGGGGGTAAGACTTGCCTTAACTAGATTTACCTTCTAGGAACACAGTGTCAGTGTGGAAGAACGCTGGGACTTCCTGCTTCTTCAATGTCCGGGTTGTGTTTATCAGCCTTATAATAAAAGGTTGCCAAAACGAGTATGCAAAACATTGCAAGGCAGAAGCAATCAGCTGACCAGCATCTAAGGGATGTATTTGTATTCGTGTCTCAGAAGTGCAAGCATGGTAATGTTAAGGTGCTCAGTCAGAGCAACAGAGCGAGCAGGCTGTCGGGGCTTCCACCCAAGGAGTGGTGAGAGTTTGCATTGCCTCCTCCCCTCCACTTTTTTCCTTCCTTCAACCAAGCAGCATAACCACCCAGCACTGCAGCATTTAAGTGCTATTTTGTATCAGCTGCATGCAACATCGGAGCGCATGCTTTTCTGGTATATATGTTGCATCTTGTTCGTATGACCATCCTAATCTATTTCTGAGTGTGCTACTCCCAGTGGATGGCTGCTGTGTTCCTAGGGCTCAGTTCATTCTGCAATTAAACACTGAATGTCCATTTGCTTGCGTAGCCTTCAGTTTTATGTGGGATAGTGGCTTTTATATGGTTAGTGTTTACATGTGAATGAAATAGACACCAAAGCAAATGTTTTCTGCAAGTCAGAGAGCCACTGAGATGAGCTGGGACCTCTGAGTGTTCAAGCAAATGTGCATCAAAATACAGAATACCTTATCACAGCAGTATTTGCAATCTTGCTTTTCTCACCTTGTGTGGCCACAGCAGAGTATATTTGCTGAAGCACTGCCATTTCCTAGTGAATGTTGTGCCTTAACGTGATCCAGGGCAGCTCTGGTGGGAAGGAACAAAGGAGCCCACCTGGGACCACCCGTTCTGAAGGGTTTGGGCTCCCACAGCGAGGCCTGGATCAGCCTAAAATACCTGGCTCCTCTCCTGGAGGAGACCATGCATGACTGGAAGAAGAGCTAGAAGGAGGAGGAGATGTATCCCTACCCAAAGAGTAGGGAAGGATGTCAAGGATACACCTAAAAGAGAGAAGTCTAAGCAGGGTAGGCACACAAGGTAGGTGATCACAGCTTCAGGCACCTGATTGGTTTTTTATTACGCAGCTGGTTTGGGCTGCGAAATAGAGATCAGCTGGGACTTCAGAGTGGGAGAAACTGCCTGTGGAAAATAAACATGTGTCAAATGCACAGGTGATGGATGGAGCAAGTAATTTCACAAGATATGTGAGAAAACCACAGAGATGCAATCAGCCACAGGGGAAGTAGACCGGAGATTGGGTAAAAGTGGGAAAGACACAAAAGGAGGGAGAGTTGTCTCTCCTTTTTTGAGGACTAAAAGAACTATACAGTGTAAGCACTGAATCAGATGCATTTTGCCCTTCTTTGTGTGAAATAAACTAGTGGGTTTTTTTAGATCAAGAACTGCCTCTAAAATGTGAGCCTGCTTTCTGGAATGGAAAAAGAAATCCTAGACATAAAAAGTGGCAGGAGGAAGGACTTTATCCTTCTCCTACTCATTCTTAAACTTTTCCTGGGAACTATCTTTCCTGATGGAAGGATATGTCACATAAGCCATGTAAATTGGGTTTTATATCACAATTTCACTTCAGATATAAAAACACATGTGGCACTCCGGGTTCTTCCTTCGCCCCTCTTGGGCGAGTGCGTGTGCCCCAGGCATGCACCACTTGCCTTACCTGTGGCCCTGCAAAGCTCAGCATTGCAAGAGCAGCCAGAGGGCATCAGGGCAGAAAGGCAAGGGGCCAAAAGGGCACTGGGTGACTGGGTCTGGAGCCTCAGTGGGAGGGGAGCTGGTCATGCTATTTTCTATGGGACAGAGGGAAAGTATTGGGACAGACCATTTCTGTGACAGCCAGATATGACAAAAGAGAGAACAGCAACTGTGAGATCCACAGTGTGTCTGGACAAGTTACAGCTTTGTTTTGGTAGCTTTTAATATCTCCCTGTTACTATCGACGATCCTGCTGAGTGCCCCTTCCTATAGGCAAACAGGCTGCTTGACCGCAGGCGTGCCGGCGTAGTCCGTCGGACAGCCGGTGGCGTGCAAGGAGCCCAGCCCGTGGCCGTGTGCGTGTGTGGATAACTCCATGCCCCTGAGAAGCCTGGCTGTACACCCACCTGGGTGAGTAAAGTGAAGGTTGTATGGCCACCGGGTCAGGCTGTGGGGGCATTTTGATTTAATCACATCTCATATATGGCAATCACTGTATTTTCCAGCTTTGCTTTTTCCAACGGTTTTAGATACCTCATGTGGGGAAAGGAGTATCTTTTAAAGAAGACATTCTATATTTGGTAATGATTCGAGGCATGAACATGTCTGAAGGAGAAAGGCTTTTCAAGCGGCATGCTGCTGGCTCAAAGGGTCCTCAACAAATTCCGCTGGGCTCTGCCTCAGCTGTGCTGCCCTCTCACCAGCCTGAGCCTTGAGGGATCAATTCGGGAACTGCTTGAGACTCTGCACGATATTCTTCAATGGCCCCTTTCTTCTCTGGAAGAAAGGTACAGGGAAATGTCAGAGAGAATTAACAACTTAGATGGGCGGGTGGCAAGGCTTGAAAACCGTACAGAGATGATTGAGAGAGGAGCACTGTCCCACAAGGGAACAGTTACTAATACTGCACAGGTGGACTTGAAAAAATTGACTGTGATTTTTTCTAAGTACAGCACAACCTAAAAAAAAAAAAAAAAAAAAAAAAAAAAAAAAAAAAAAAAAAAAAAAAAAAAAAAAAAAAAAAAAGTGGAAAACCAGCACTAACTAATCTCCAGCCAGAACCTTGGCAATAGGACTATTTGACAAAATGCTGGGAACAGCGTCTATTAACATCCAGGCTGAAAAGCTCATGCTGGTTATAATGCCCAGGGGCTGTAACGATATGCTTCCTACACACTCGTGAGCGTGAAATGGTCCAAAGTGTAAAGCTTGGGCCAGGCGGCAGCAGGATCTGGGTGGGCTTTGCAGGGTTCCTCACTCAGACAGTGAAGCACCCAAGGGAACAGGGAGTTGCTGAATTCAGAGTCACTCCCGCCATTAACACCTTGAGTCATTTTCCTCTGCATAACTACATGAGGCATGTGTATGTGGAAAATCTACAACAGGAAGGAAAAACATTTTCCAAAGAACAGAATAGAGTAGTTAGGTTCTTGCTCAAAATAGGACAAGGAAAAGTATTGCTCCATTTTTCTTTGTCATGGAAAGATGATGAAAGGGGGAATGCATTTGAATTTTAAAAAATAGGAGTTTATTTCTTTGTACTGCCATGAGACTGCACAGGTGACCTCTGGCAAGGCTTTTGATACTCCTGCACTTCTCACTCATGCCTGTGAAATGGGGATAATATCTTCTATGATCAAGAGAGATTTTGAGAACATCCTCAATGGGCTGAGTCCTCAAACAGGGAGGCAGAGCAGTATCAGAGTGAGTTCTCTGATTTCCTTCTATAATGGGCACCATTGAACTAATTACGTAAGCAACAAGCCAGGATTTCAAACAGTTTCGGAGTTCAACAGCGTTGATATCCAGCAAAGAGCAAATGTTTTGTATTGGAAGATAAGGATATTTTGGTTTTCACAGTATAAACATGAAAATATTTGTCTTTGTAGATTAGCTGCAGTAGTGCAAACACTTTGCACAGTCACTAGTTGGGAATTCTCAGACTGTTAATACATCCTGAACGGTCTGGTACAGACTGGAATGTGGAGTTGAATTAAACACACGATACTGGGCAGACTGAGGGTATTCGCTCAGGATACAGAAGGTTAAGTTCTCTGCGAAGTCTCTTCTCTGCTTACAGATGTCATGCTGACGTGCGTATCAACGGTAGATGAACTCATGAGGAAATGGGAGTAAGGAGTATCAGCTCACTGTCAGGCTGGCTGCCGCTTGTTTGTGATGCGCAAATGGCTGCTTCTCTGTCCCTGTGGGAAATCATTTACATATTTTAATTTCTATGGTTTTCTATTTGATAAAAGTAATAGCTAACTCACTCTTTTTAGAGAAGTCGAGCTGGGGGTCTTTATGCTGACTTTGACAAAGAAGTTTCTTCTCCCCATGGAAAGCACAGAGGTAGATTATAAAGATTCACAGATCATCTGAAATCCCCTAAAATTGTTGTGGTTTATTTTAGAAACCTGCTTCCTAGCCTGACTCCTTCATTGCCTGAAAATCATGGGAATAAGGAAATGTTTTCTGATCACAGCACTTCCAACTGGGAGCATTACTGTAAATTACAGAACTGTGAGGGTCTGGGTCCCAGAAACTCAGAAATCAAGCGTGGTTTAACTTCTAGTCCATGCAGAGTCCTACTGCCCTGGGGCCTTAACTCCTTCAGGAACAGTAAATAAGAATAAGGCAGCTTTCTCCCTCTGGCCTAGAATAAACTTGCAGGTGTAACTGACCTGTTTTGACCTATTGCAGATGTTTATGTTGCATTGTCCACTACAGGAATTATCATTCATCCAGGAAATAAAATGGCTTCAATGACTAACTTGAGTGTCACATAAAGATAGGAGTACTGCCAAATTTCTGAGGCTTTATGATACTGTTCCCTTAGACAGTTAAAATGAATTAATCAGTTTGTCAAATATTTACTTACTAGACAAACATGCTGTTCTAACTTCCTCTCTAATTCCTTAAGTAATGAATGACAGAGCACAAAAAAAGAGGGCTAACTTATTTTAGATGAGTGTAGGAAAACCAGGCACTGTCAGGTATTAATGTCCTGAAGAGAATGGGTGTTTATTTTCCTATAAAATGTAGCTAGTTTAGAGGATCGTAACTTGATTTCATTGCTCCAAGCCTTGGAGATTCTTATTACCAGGCGAGGTCATTATTATGCTCTTAGTAACAAAAGATTAAGAAAAAAAAGTTCATAAAAAATATCTCAGGCTAACCTCACACATGTGTAGTGTAGTGGCAAAGGTAATAATAGTGCACACATCCCTTTGTCACCCTGTGACAAGAATGGGCACTTCTGTTTTTCTTGGAGTTAATCTTTTTGGGAAGAAGAGGGGAATAGCAGGATTTGGCTGCTGAATTTTTTCATCATCTCTCCTTTCTTTGTGTGCGGTATGAAGAGCTGTGAATCAGAGCACTGCTAGATATGGCTACAGGCGTCCAAGGCAGCCTAGGTGCACCGATTGCCTCAGCACCTACAAGCAGGTGCTGAGTTTGAGAGCCAAGTTTCCTTGCTACACAACATGAAGAGAACAAAAAGTTCTTGCAGTGTATTTTTAGAGATGTGAACGTGCCTAGCAAAGAAGGGTCTGAAGTGTACAGTGCAGAAGTGAGGTACAGATGAATGCTGAGTTACTGTGATTAGGACACAAAGAGGCAGGCAGTCATCCACGTGGGGACTGTGCATGTTGGAGTACCAGTGTTTGTCTCTGGATGTGAGATGGCACAAACATCCACCTCTAGAGCGAAGTAAACAAACCTTGTCAAATGCATCCCAGCTATGAACAGGGAGGAAATGTGACTAAAGACAAGCACTACAGTGGGCACGTGTCTTCAAGACAGTGTGTTTACTGGTATGTAATGCAGCACCCACTTTGGACCCTCTTGCTCCCTTTTTTTCTGTGGCATCCAAGCAAGATGCCAAAGATGTGTGGCATTGACATGCATGTCTCCAGCAGAGCCAGGGACCCTGCACTGCACCGTCAAGAAGCCTGACTTACTCCTTCCTCCAGCTGCATCTTCTGCAGGGATACCATACCTGTATTAGACAAAAATCAGGAAAGTCAATAGACCTAAGATGTGTGTCCCTCACCAGACTTTTTGAGAATGGTGAGACCCTTGGATGTCAGTGATGTGACAGGTTAGAAAGTGGGATGAGAGGCTTTTTAACAGCACTGGCTCTTGCTAAATTAAGCAAGACCAAAGTCCAGGCTGCCAGGGCATGAAGTTTTTCCTCAGTCTCCAGGGTCTGAGAACCTCGAAGATGCCGTTTTGTCCTTGTCTGGCATGCTGCACATGGAGACTCTGATGAGAATATCCCATGGGGTCTTTAAGAACAAATTCTGGTCTTTCCTTTTATTTTGGGTTTCAGCTCATCAGGTTTGAGAAATCTGTGTGGAAAAAAATGTATGTTTTCTTCCGCAAAGTCAAACGGCAAAAACTGAGTACGTCATGTTCAGAGCTGGACAGCAACGCATTAGAAATCCAGCACAAACCAGTAGTCCCATGAGTTACAGATCTGATGGGGCTTGGTCTCTTTCAGGCAATCTCATTTGGATTCTCCTAGGTCTACATAGCTGGAAGCTCTGACTGCACTTTTCCTGTGGGTAGGTATTAACAACATCTTTCATCTTTGCAGCTTTCTTGGTGTTTAATGAGGGTTTAATTCAAGCTGCAGTGGGTCTCTCTTCTTAGCAGCTTGTATGAAATGTATAGGAATGTAACATTTTCAGCCTTTTATTGCTCTGTCAGATGTGGTTAGAATTGGCTACTGTTTGTTCTTGTTCCTTCTCTATCTCTTGCACAACGTACAAGTATGTGCATGCACGTATGTGTGCACACGTGCACAGAGATGCATTATACATATGAAGAGATAATGATCTCAAACCCCTTTTAATTTCGGTAGGAATCCAGGCTAGGCAAAAAAGTATTGTAACGCCTTTTCTTTGGGAGAGGAAAAGGAGGATGAACTAATTTTTTTTGTTTTCTATATGTAGCAGACAGAATATTCAATTACCACTCTTTAAACACAATGTGTTGCTGAAAATCTGGCACTATTACGGTGAAGTAAAAGGTGTAGTGGGATCCTTGTCCTGGAATTGCACACTCATGCTTATGCGCGGCACGCACGCTTCGCCGCCGGTGCCTGAGTGGTCCTGCTGAGACTGAAGAAATGTGTTGGGAACGTAGGCTTGCTGTGAGATCTTGTCTCAGTTACATCTTTTAGAGTTCTGCCATGGAGAGGAAGACATTTTACCCTTCATTTGTAAGTAATTAAGATGAGAGTGGAGTTTCCGAGTTTTCCAACTTTGTGAAAACAGACTAATAGCAATGATCCACTTCAATAATTCAGATATTAATTGACACGAGAGAGAAACAATACATTAAAAAATAATTAACTTCTGTTAATTAATTTTTAGAAATAGGAAGGACACCTGCAGCGAGTGCAGATGTTTGCAAGTGTCATTAGATTGGGAAGGCTGTGCAGTGATTCTGGAATGAAAACTGGTCAAAAGGACCAAGAGTGATCTGGAGTGTGGTTTGAGAAATACCGTCAACTATGATTGCTAGTGAGCTGCAAAAAAATAGTCATGAAGATACACAATTTTTAAAGAGGTCTGTAGAAGCCAGAGGTTAATTAGCATTTAAAAAATGCCTGTGTTTTATGTCAGCACCATCAGTGTGTTAATTATTGTCATTTTCAAGCCTCAAATGTGCCTCTTTTAGACTTAAGCTGAAATAGATTAATGATCCTTTTACTGAGGTATTACTGATAAATTTTAATTAGTATCTTTTTTTTTCCCCTGAAAACATTTTTTTTCTATGACCAGAACTGGAATTTAAAGTCTCATTCAGATTCCTCTTCTTGGTTATTTGTGATGCAATTCCACTTGCCTGTGGTAGTGCAGGAAGGTAAGGTGAATGCATCCATTACCATGGCCTTGTCCAAATTTAAAATTTTCACTTCTCTGCAACGCAGACACTGAAAAACCTAAAATGAACCCTAGAACTTTTCACCTCCTCTTTCCAAATTAATAAAGAACAAACCTAATTTGTTCTGTTGCACTTAATGCTTTTGTCTAATGAAATTATGCTTGTAGGAAAAACCACAAAGGCTTTATATGCCACCCTGGACATGCCAGAACTCTGTTAAGCAACTGGGCTTCCTCAGAGGAGAGTAAGAATGGATCAGGCACTTGGGGGACATCCAAGAGACGGCATGGGCTGCGTGCATTCCTCTAGTTCCAGGTAAAACAGGCACCTCCCGGGGAAGGTTCTGCCACACACAGCCCCCAGAACTCGTTCTGAAAGTTGCTGCCCACAACTCCTCTTTCAAAAAGATCCAGTCCAGAATTTTTTTTAAGAATCAAAAAAACTCCCTCACTTGAAGCTGTCATCCATGTTTACAAATCTCCCTAAACGGACATTCTCTTGATCCCTCACTGTTCACACCACCTTAACCCTGTGGCCTTTAGGCTGCCAGAACAGAGACTTGCCAGAGCGTGCAGGGGATGTGGACTGTAGTCCCAGACTTCCTTCTCCTACAGAGACACACAGAGTCTTGCTTGCTCCTGCTCTGGGAATGAGAATTCAGAGAGATTCCTAAAAATAAGTCACTTCTTCCCCTTAAAAGTATTTCCTTTCAGAATACATAATTCCTGCTATTAAGTTTTCAATTTTTCAGTAAACATATGTGCATGTATATAATTTGCCAGTCTCTTTCATTTCCACAATGGCCTACTTTTCTATCAGCGCTATTAAAAGTAAAATGCCAAATTGGGAGAAGACAGAATTACGCTAGGCGTGATGTATGTCAGGAAACACATTTTTTTTTGTTCAGGTGAATTTATCTATGTCTCTATTTCCATTCCAATTTTGTGATGGAGGACCCTTAGATGCTGTACTACTGATTCTGCAAGTCATGGTTAAGGACTTCCTCCTCTGAACAATTTTTTCTAACCTTATTTAAGGGATCTATGATTCTTAAAAATTTATTGATATAATTATATTGTATCTGTTGTAATGACCTTGAAGGGTAGGAATTAAGCATAAACAGAATAATGATGGGGCCCAAAGGCAGTAACTTTTAGAAAGCTTGAAAAAAGATACATGTTTCTCATTTAAGCAAAGTGAAATGAAAGAGCTCTCTACAGCTGGTTTAACTGCTCAAGGGCAAGTTTTCAGCTATGTAGCTATCTGCTTTTTCCTGTCACCTCTCTCCAAATAGGAGAGAGATTAGATGAATGTTTCTTCTTTGCAAGAAACAAATTTTGTTAATGTAAAAAGTTCTTAGATGGAGTAAGCTGCTGATTGATTGAACAAAACCCACCCAAGTTTTATAGAGAAGATACAACTAATGTGCTCTTTATTTATTTGTATACACATCTAAACAGACAATACAATGGGGGGGAAAAAAACTCGTGCAAGTACACTGAAATTCTTCTCCTGTCTTAGTCATATAGTTTAACACAAGAAAGAAAAAACTGCAGAATTCATTTTCTCTAACATGTTAAGGACAGAGCCTGTTTACCAGTTAAATATTAGATGTCCCCATGGAACCTGACAATTTGCAAAATACACAAAAATGTATCAGCCAGGGAGGGTTGCAGCTGTAACAAATGAGGAAGAATTTCTGACTAAAAGGGAACATGACTTTGTTCTAATTGCTTTAAAAAAGTCATAAATACAATGAGTAGACTAGAAACAATGTTCCAGAGGACTGTCCTCACACACTGGTACGTGTAGAGCTTGGACAGACTTTCTGTCGGCCCCATTCTTTGAAGATCTGTCATCTGTGTCGGTGAAGAGTCACATCCTTTAGATTTGTGCGCCAACTGGGTTGTCAGGCTCCTTATTCACAAGTTCTTCCTCTTACTGTGGCTAGGCTGTGTGTCTCAGACCTCCAGTCAAGTGCAGAAAGTGTCTGGAGCTGGCGTGTTCCTGCTGTGAATGCTGTGCTGTCCATTAGTTTGCCAGGCCCTTCCTTATCCTGTCAACAGCTTCCATGAGCAGATCAGTGGACTCAAATGTCTCTCCTGCTAACAGCTGGATTCCAGTACCACAGACTTCTCTTTGACCTCTCTTTAATGGAGTTGTCAGGCAGAAACTAGTGTTTTTAGAATTGCTTTCCCGTTTAAAACAGAAAAATTGCTCTTCTAAAATCCAATTTCACTTTTAATAAATATTTGTCTTTTATACAGTTACCCTTGCATACTGTCACACTTGTGCAGTGGACTACACAAATGCCTTGGTAATTCTGATGCTCCTGAGTACTGTCTGTGCTCCTCTGAGGCTAGAAATCCCAAGCTATAGACAGGCACTTCACACAAACATACCCAAAAGCAAGCTTCACAGGCTGAGTTAATCTCTCTGCTGCTGGAGGAAGCCTTAGCCTCTCCTGATCCGCTCCCATGCACAGAGCCCTGTTCTCCACTGCTTCTAGTCTGACTCAATTTCACTTGCAATGTGGGGAACAGCGTTTTTGCAGGGTTTGTTTTCTGGCAGTTGTGTATGTTGATTAAATTATGGCACGGTCAATGAGCTATTAGGTTGGCTCAGCTTCTTGTGGTCAAACCACACCTACTGCTCCAGCCTGCTCCCGCCTTACAAAATTTGGGTTCTTGTAGCCACTCACCTCAGAATAGGGAGGTGCTTTCTGGGAGATGATTACATGATGCTGACCAACCTTTCTCTGACCACTGCACCTTCCTTGCTGATTTTACACCAGGCAAGGACTCATTTATCTATTGATTTCTAAGGGGATGAACTCAAATCATGCAACCATCTCCAGCTACTACGTGCTGACTCAAGAAACCTCACAAATCAACTTCCTGTCAGTCCTGCTGTGGCCCTATATAAAGATCTCCCAAATTTCTTAAGCAAGTGGGCCCATATGTGATGTGGAAATTGAGTGTGATGTCTATGACTAGTAGCTAGATTCTTTTTCCTTCTTGCTAAGACTTGAACAAATTGGAAAGGAAGGCCGAACTTCAGAATGAAGTTGAGTTCTAGTAAGTGTAATAGGTCTGATTCAGAGCCTTGTAATTATCTTGGGTTTTGTAGTATTAAGTAAATATTTGGCACTTCAAAACCAAAACATATGGCTCTGCAGATTCTGCTGAAATTTTAAACAGCTGACTAAAGTAAAAGAAGGTACCTCAAATTCAGAGGGATACCTCCTCTGAATTGTTGGGTTTTGTGTCCTAGTTACTTTTTCAGGCGTGAGATTTACAGATAATTCTGCTTGCTGTTCCTTCAGTAAAGGCTGCATTTTAAGGTAGCTTGTTGAATCTAATCCCTGCTGATTCTTCAATGTCAGCCTTTCAAACTCAAGTGACCCGACTCTGAGTTTTCCCGGTGGTACAGAACACACCACAGCAGAACGTGTTCCAGCCAGTCTTGTCCAGCTGCATTCTAGGCTTCCTCATGGCAAAAACACCACTTCACAAAGGAACGAGGTAACACGGATGTGAAAACTGAACAAGACCATGTACCAACGACCCTTAAATAATATATTCTTTTAAATAAATGCAGGGTCACCAATAGTCTATTATACTAAATACTAAAGACAGAAATAATATGTCAGAACTCAGAAGTTTCAAAGGAGTATACAGACAGAAAAGACATTTCCAAGTATAGCAGGCACGGTACTGAATGGAAATTGTGTTAGCTGGTGCGCTTCCTTCTGCATTTGTACTCAACTGATATCCTCAGAGACTAAGCTCCAAGAATTAAATCAATGACATGTAAGTTATAGTGGCCAAATGCAGCATTGAGCTTATACCCGAAATCCAGAGTAAGTAAGTTTTATCGTTCCTTCCAATCCGCATTTTAGCTGACCTTTCAAAGCCTTCCCTGAAGTTTCCTTAGAAGCTGGTAGCATTAATCACTTCCTCTCCTGAACTCTACCACTACTGACCACAAAGGCTGCATCTCAGTTCTGAAACAGCTGCGTTTTGGTAGCTGGTGGAGGAATTCTCATTACGTGTAGACCAGTGTTGCTTCCTCTGTACCTACATAGCTCAAATTACAGCACACCATTTGCAGAAAATGGATCGAGAATTCATCCCAGGACCCGCAGTTTACCACAGGCAGCCTAGACGCAGGAGGCAAGGGCTTAAAGAGGCGAGGCTCTTTAACAATAAACTGGTCATGGTTAGTTTATTCGGATCACGTACTGATACAGTACATCTGGAGGGTAACCTCAAGAAAGGGGAAACAATGGCTCCTCTAATTGGGCATGGAGCTCAGCCTCTGTGGGGATATGGGCACAGTGCTAACTCAGCAGGA
>NW_010433537.1:0-2490 GCF_000710305.1 Buceros rhinoceros silvestris | reverse complement strand
ACAAAACTTCCATCCAGAACAGACGCAATGATCTCCCCAATACGTTCGGGATTCTTCTAGTGAACCTCTTGATGCTAGTACATTGATAAGCAAAAAGGTACAAATAACATCTTTTCTCGTTTCCCTTTCCCCTTGATTTTTTTTGTTTCTCATGTATTTTTAATCTCCACTTGGAAGTTGTAAATAAGCACACTATTTTTATTACCCATCAGTTTCTATTTAACATTTCTGACCGAGTCTCTTCTTTACACCTCTCTTTCATAACAGTATGCCTCTCCTGCAACTTTCATGTAACTTATCTGATTTTTAATAGTGTATTTAAAATAATTTATTAATAATTCTATTATATTTTGTTTGTTTCTTTTCCTGAAGTTAGTATTACCATCACATTGTCACCCTAACTGTTGGTACTTGACTAGAAGAAGTTGGTCCTCTACTAGTGTTGTGAAATCTATTTACATCTGAGTTTTACTGCACTGAAAAACCCCTTATGTATGAAACAAGTCCCGTTACTGGTATTTCAAACCCTTCTGTCCTAAAGCGTTGCATCCCCAGCCTGCAATCAGAGCCATACCAGTAGACTAAACCACTGACGACGTCCCACTGAAGTCACAGACCTCTCAACACACATCCGACTGCACAAGACCTTTCTTACGTTAACATAATCTTCCTAAAGCAAAATGCCTTTGATGATGTTAGGCAAAACCCTGCTAATCAGCAAGGGCCAGTTTCTTCATATCGTTCCCACCTTCCCAGCATATAAACAGGAATTATTTCTCTTGCACATCAACCTTTAAATGAACCCCTTCCTTGGTCATCAGTCATCTGAAATAGTTCTGGTTCCAGGACAACAAGCTATCAGACATTTTACTAGCAACTTCTGATACCGCAAAACAAATTGTAGAGGACTTTGTTTAGATACTACAGTAGTCTTGTGGATCATGCATTCTGGCATTTTCATTTTCTCCTAGAATTTGCTTAGGTATTCATACTGACTCGTTTTTAAAGGTTGTGTATTTTAGCTTTGCTGGCTAAAAATTATTTCTGACATTATATTATGTCAAAATAAACATGGCTTCTGTTCCAAGCTACAACTTTTGCTCCTCAGAGTGTTCTGGTATTAAAATAAAAAAACATGAATTGTAAAAAAATCTTCCTCTCTTTTATGACCATGTGATTTAACTTGTCAACAACTGATTCTAAAGTAGAATCACAAAAGACCACGTAAACAAATACATACATTTTAAAAACAGAAGTGTGGTGGTTTTTTTTAACTACTCTGGAAAAAATGAATTGTTACAAACAGCTTTGGGGCTAATTCACAGCTCACTATTAAGAGTCACCTGAAGCCACTTTGAACATACCAGCAAAAGTAAATGGGCTTACAGTAAGACTACACATCACACTGTAAGAGCAATCTTTCAGCGATGGGGAAGATACTGTAATCTTCCTACACCATAACTTCCTGATACTAAATTCACATTTTTCCAGGGCATTTTTCCCGGCTCTGCAGCAGTTTCTAGGCTAAGCGTGGCAGTTACTGTAAGGTCATAGGGCTGGACTGATTAAAAAGCACTGTTTACTCTCTGCTCAGAGAGGCTCTTGAAAATCCCAACCCTGTTTCTGGGTTTCCTAGTTACTAACTTCTCCATGAGTTTATCTGGGTAGCCTCTGACTTCAAATACTCAGCACAACTATGGACATATGAGACTATGTCCACTGTATCTCCTAGGTAATTCTCAGTGATCATTACATTAAATATGTTAACAGGAAAGTAGTTGAGTTTTTCAGTCCAACGCTTTTCAGTCCCATTCACAGACTCCCTGGAAAAACGACAGGAAAGTCAACTAAGAAAAAGTCATTCATCGGGAAAGTTTACAAGCTAAGGGTCAAAATCACTGCCTCAGCCTACACAGTACCCTATCACCCTGCACACGCCTTTGGACATGAAGAAAGGCAAGCTAAAGTCGTTCCCCTTTATAGGAACCCTTCACAAGCTACGTGGTGCAACAGAGAAACAGGCCCCACCAGTAATAATTTCTCTATCATCATATACTTGTGTAATGCTTTAAACATACTTCCTGCCTTAGTTTAACAATCCAAGAGCTCCCAGTTTCCTTTGTGTTGCATGAGGGACAGAGCAGCACTCGGATGCTGAAGGGAATCACTAAGATTCCCCTCAACACAACCATAAAAAGACCTGCTAGCGTGAACGCTCGATTTGTGCTAAGGCTTGGCTCCCTGTATCAGAGCAGAGCACGTTGCGACTGTCGACACCCCTGCTGGAAGGACGCGTCACGTTCAAATCTTACTTGCGGCCTTATCCTCGATGGTTTTTATTTTACAGAAGAGGCAGAGGAGATTTTCATATTTAGCCCGCCCGGGTCAGCCAGGTGCGAGCCCACGAGGGCCAGAAAGCTTATGCAAGGCACCGCCGGGTGGGTCATTGACTTGTGGCTCCCGGGCCGCACCGCCGCCGGCCACAGGCCG
>NW_010433536.1:22730-23138 GCF_000710305.1 Buceros rhinoceros silvestris | reverse complement strand
GGGGCTGCGAGCGCCGGCGGCGCAGAACCCGCTGCTCCGCAACAAGGCCACTGCTGGGACGCATTTGCCTGATGTCACTCAATCCCGGCGCAGCGTCGAGCTGCCGTGCCATGATGTCAGCTCTGAGAATGAATCGCAGGGTTTGAAGGTGGGTTCAGGACCCACGACGTCGAGCCAGGTGATGGAGAGGGCAAGGGATGGTTCCTGGCTCCTGCTGCGGTGACCTGCCGTTTACAAGCGGCTCCATGTGTGGCTTTGGGCCGTGTGGGCTGTGTAGGGGTCGCACACCCTGCTCTGGGAGGCAGGATGGGGATGGAAGAAGTTTCTGATAGCCCCGAGACTGCAAAACGTGGAAACATCTTCCGTTGCCGCTGAGGGATTGCCAGTGGCTGGGGGGGGGGTCAGCAA
>NW_010433536.1:17197-22583 GCF_000710305.1 Buceros rhinoceros silvestris | reverse complement strand
TGGCTGCTGCGGCTTCAGAAAGGTGCCACGTGTAGTGCTGGTCTAGTGTTGACCTAGAAGGGGGGTTGTACCACCCTCAGAGGAAGGCTTTCCTCTTGGGAACCAGATTTGAGGCTTTTCTTTGGAGGTCTTGACTGCCGTAGGCAGGAGAGGGCCAAGCCCGCCCTTCCTGACCTGGCATTAAGAGCTCTTTCGGGTTTGGCTTTTTGCAGCGCCCGCAGCATGGATTGTCATCTCCGGCTGCGGATCCAGGGCTCTGCTGCTCACAGGTATTTGTAATGCTAATGAACAAACCCGCATCTGGCCGGTCAGAGGGCCTCTGGCTGTGAGGAGGATCCCCGCGCTGCATTAGCAGAGCCGTTGCGTGGCTCTGGTCCTGCTGCCTCCCTCAGACGACGTCAGGAGGTGGCACCCGCTGAGAAAACCAGGCAGGGAAAGAAAACTGTAAAATAACCAGATCTGTTTCCCACTGGTGATTTAGGGGCTCTGTGCGAGCTTGCCGGGTGTCCATCCAGGTCCTGATCTGCTGTTTTCACACACAGACCTGCGCACCAGGGAGGTTCACCTTGGTGGGACCCTCCACCAGAGCAGCTGCAGTCTGGGAGAGGAGCTGGCACGGCCAGCAGCAGGCAGGGGCGGAGGTGCTGGGGGAGAAGGGGGTGGGAAAGTGAGCGAGCCCTCTGCCCCGCTCATCGTCCGGTGTCGATCCTTTGTCCCTCTGCCCCGCTCACCGTCCGGTATCGATCCTTTGTCTGGGAGAGAGGCAGACTGGGGTCTGCAGAGGAAGCAGGATGCACCCAGTTCCCACCCAGTTTGAGTCTTCATCCAGGGTGGGACTGAACTCGTCAGCTTTGCCTTTCAAGCACGGCCAGGCCCTGCTGGGGGCTGTTCTGGTGCAGGGGCTGGGACGGGACCTGCACGAGCTGAAATACCGTTTTCTGTTTCTGTATATGGGCTTGTGGAATTGGGAAAATTCTTCTTGGCTGGACATTCAGGGGTTGAGATCTGTCAGATCAAAAAGCCAATACTTCGGGGTGGGGGGGAGGGTGTGAGCAGGGAAGGTGAGGAAACCCACCAGTGCTCAAACAGGAAAACTGTGCTGGGAAGTAGAGAAAGAACCCGATTCTTACGTAGCTCTTTGTTTTCCGATTGCAGGAGGTTTTATTGCATAAATACTTGCGTGAATACCTGCCCAGTGCCTCCATTCCCACCGCCCTCTGCTAGAGATCATGAACAGAGCTAGACATGAGGGGGAAAAAAGGGTCTTTGGTCTTTCCTGGTTGTGCTTGACTCCTCTGACCTCCTCCTGGGCTTCCCCGCTGCCCGGCTTTGGATAGCTCGGACCGGGGATGGCACCTGGTGACCAACATTTCTTTACTGAATGTCTCGTGTTCATCTGCTGCCTTTCTGCCATCGAGCACAAACACGCGGTGAAAACTGGTGACGTCAGCTGTGGTCTGGAGCTCTGAGTCAGAGCAGCAGCGTTCTTGTTAGCCCCTTTGAGCGGATGAGGGGGAGCAGCAGCTGTGTGCTGGGTGTCGTGTGGAGGCAGGGGGTAGCCAGCAACGCAGCCCGGGGGTCTCCACTCCACACCCACATCTCTAAGAGACATCGCAGCGTCCCGAGGGCAGGACCCGAGGACCAGGTGACCGGTCCCTTTGCTGTAAGTCAGACTCAAGCCAGGGGCAGAGTCCGACATCCTGACTCCTGATTCCCTTCCGATCTCACACTCCCACCCGCAGCTGGAAATAGAGCCGAGGAGCCCTGGCCGGTAGCCCTGGCTCCAGCCCCCAGCGCCTCCTCCACTCCCTGTAGAACACGCTTGGTCCTTGTCCCAGGCAGAACACCACGGTTGTCTGCGAGTCACTTCAAGTTGTTTTTTTGGTCATTTCCTTCGCTGCCCACTCCCAGAGCAGGGCTGGGTTTTGCCCTTTCATCCTTGAGTGCATCGCCTGGGCAGTACGGGGGGCGGCAGGAACTGCGCCGAGTCGGGGGCACAAGCAGGCGTTGATGGGGGGGCTGGTCCAGATCATGAAATCCCGTCTGAGCCGAGCAGAGCTCTGCCTGGTGACCAAGGGAAACAAAATGATAGACTGCCGTCTCCTCGAGGGCTGCAATTTAGTCCTCCCGTTGCGATATTCCCCTGCAGTTAATAAGCACCCTGCCTCCTCCGAGGAGGCTGCTGCGGCCGGGGATATGTAAACCCAGAGAGGCTGGAGCTTTCTAGGATTCAAGGGAAGGCGTCTGGTGGGACCAGGGATTGGTCAGGAGCTGAGCCAAGCGTGACCCAAAGAAGTGGAACTGAATTCGGCCGGAGCTCTCAGAGTTGCTGGTGGCCGGTGCTCAGCTTGGGCCTGATTCATCGCCGAGCTCATCTTTGAAGTGCTGCAGCGTGGCAGACTGGCTGGCACACAGCAGGCTTGGGTCTCTGCTTCATCCCAGGTCTTCGGGACAGCTGGTGGGGGCTTGCAGAGTTCAATGGCAGGCTGCTTTATTTTTGGAGACCAAGAAACCCATAACAAAATCCAACCTCTATTAAATGTAATGACAAAACACCCCTTGACGTTGCCGGGTCTAGAATCCTGTCCTGTTATTTAGTTCTTTATTGTGTTGCCAACTCTCACGTCTGATGATATTTGCCATTTTCTTCTGGAGCCAGGTTCTGGAGTGCTGTGATGACTTGGGGAGCTCAACTCTCATTTCAAACTGAGAAGTATGTTACTAACCCTCATTACGGTGGAGTAAACTTGAAAAAAACACTAACCCAACAAGCTCAAAAACCACAAAGCAAATAGAGAGAACAAAAGTAATATTTTGATCAATCTTTAAAGCTAATCCATGGTTTGGGAGCACAGCTCCGGGTGCCTTCACAGCTGCGTGGGACAGTCCTGCTTTCGGCTAAGGTCTTGCTTGCCCTCTCCTACTCAAACAAGGAGAATCTGGGGGACCCCGTGTGTTAAGGGTTCCCAAAGAATTCCCTCTTCTGCATGATCAGCCTCTTGGGCTATCCGACATCTCAGAGGCGGTTTTCGCTTTATTCCGTGTCTGCAGCTGTTGATCTCGGGTCGGGAATGCAAACGGTTTTGACTAAAAGGAGAAAGAGCTCCTTGACTTCTACTGTGCTGGCTAAGCGTGGTTCAGCCACCCAGGGGGGTCCAGAACTTAGAGGCTTCGTGTTTTAGCGGCCAAAAAATGTGGCTGATCATCAGTCTGAGTTTGTACACTAACCCGATGTCCGCCCAGTGCTAGATCAAAATAAATAAATATTGCTTTTAGATAAAATGGAGCTGCCGCTCGTGATCCGGCCTCCGGACCCCATTGCTGACTCAAAGCATTAGAAGAGGATCGACAGAGAGGGTCAAGCATCAGAGGGGGAGGTCAAGCATCAGAACAGGCTGCGCAGCGAGGTGGTGGTGTCCCCCTCCCTGGAGGGGTTTAACAGACCTGTAGGTGTGACACTGAGGGACGTGGTTTGGGGACCCTGGCAGTGCTGGGTGAATGGTTGGACTCGATGATCTTAAAGGTCTCTTCCAGCCCAGTGATCCCATGATCCTGTGACACCCGTGCTCAGAACCAGAAGCAGGAGTCCTGAGTCTGTCCAGTGCTCCAGACCCTCTCTCCAAGCAATATACGATGGTAATTGCTCACCATTAGTTGTCTTTCATTTGATCGCAATAAATCGAGAACAAAAATGCCTTGAGCAGAGGCAGCGCCGAGCGTTTCAAAGGGAAGGGCAGCACTGGTCCCAGAGGCTGGTCAGGGGGCCCTCAGGTACCTGCTCATTTCAGGACCTTTGCAGGTGTGTCTGTCACCTCAGTCCTGACGTGAATAGAGAGTTTGATGACAAGGTCCCCAGGAGCACCGAGACCTGGAAAACGGGGCTTACCCGCAGCACCCTCTGTGCCCGAGGGACGGAAGGGACCCGGCATGGGCTGCCTCCCTGCAGCGGGGTGTCCCGCACACGGCTGCCCTTCCTGCGAGCCGAGGAGGTGGTGGCGGTGGGACGTGCACAGCTGAGCGGGCACGCAAGGAGAAATGCACGAGGAAATGGCTGGAACAGCTGATAAATCGGACAACCAAATGTATTCCAGGCATCTCCTGCTGACCTTCCCCTGCAGATCAGCACGTACGACCAGACTCGTCCGAAAACTCCCACCTGAACTGGCTTTCTGTGGGAAAGTTGTTTCAGAGTGGGCTTTCGTTGTGGAAACGTTACCTCGCGAAGCCACCGATTTTAATGCCAACACTTTTGGAAGTCAGCAGCTTTTTCCATCAGAAAATGAAGATTTCCATGGGAAATCTGAGAGGTGTGGAAGAAGGGTTTTAAATTGTGTGAGAAAACCTGTGTGGAGCAAGGGCTGCTCTGTCCCCGGGCTCTGTGACTAGCACGAAGGACGCGGTTCCCCCAAGCAGTCAATTCTCAGCAATTTGGAGAGAAAGTGGTTTGAGGTTCTCAACATCAGCTCTAAATACGCCCTCCTGCAGGGCTGGTCTTGTCCGGAGGCCTCATATTCCTGGCGTGCTGGAGGCGATGTGTTGGGGGTTTCTGGACTCCTGGCTGGCAGTGGTTAATGTTAGAAACGCTCATTTGAAAATTGTAGTTCCTGGCCCCAAATCTCAGATTTGGGTCTCCAAAATCAGGTACACCAGAGGGACCTGATTCTTTAGAACCTGAGCATCCTACCCCACCTCCGAGGGACGATGAGCCCTCTGCAGAACGGCAGTGTCTGAACGGGGAGGTGACGGGAGCCTCCACCCGGGTCTGGGATTCCGACGGAGCGGCTGTGAGTGATGTAGCTTGACAGGTCTGAAGCTATAAATCCTGCCGATGAATTTGAGTCAGAGAGGGAACACTGGCACCTCCTGAACATGTTTGCTGCTGAAGGGGGTTATTTAGGTCTCTGCCACCCACGACGTACGATGTGAAAGGCATCACCCAGGTTCCTGTGAAACATTAAAAGAAATATGGGGGCTGGCTCCATGGCGTTTGCCAATTGTGATTTAGCTGAGTCGCATTTGCAGGTAGGTGCAGGCTCCGGCGAGAGGCAGAAAGAGAACGAGCGTGGTCTTGGAGTGAATACTGGGCGGCCCAGGGCCGCTGTGTATGTCAGGGGGCTGATAAACCCCCGGGATGGGGTGGGTTGCAGTGCTTGGGCTTCACCCCCTCCAACCAGAGGAGCTCAGGGTGTAGCACGGGAGGTCGACAGCTCAGCCCCGAGGGCAGTGGCTTTGGCGCTGGATTCTGCACTACATGCTGCTGCCCAGGTTAGGAACTGTATGAAAATCAAGGTGTGTGATATTAGAAATGAGAGCGGGAGCCTTGCGTGCAAAGCTCTGGCGACCAGGGAGGGGGGGCCCCAAAGCCGGGATGTTTAGCCAGAGAAAG
>NW_010433536.1:14604-17171 GCF_000710305.1 Buceros rhinoceros silvestris | reverse complement strand
GGGTAGCCTTGCGTGCAAAGCTCTGTCGCCCAGGGAGGGGTGGCCCCAAAGCCGGGATGTTTAGACAGAGAAACCAGAAGGGATGTGGGAAGCTGTTCTCTCCTGATAGGCAAACAAAGCACAAAGCAGGTAAAGGGATTTGCTCAGGGCGATGCAGGAAGCCGGTGACGGAGCCAGGAAGCACAGTCACATCCCCGAGCCCCATTCCATCGCTCCAGCTGCTCCCCTCGCCCGTTCCTGCATCCACCATCCCTGTTTATCCAACAACACCAGCCTCTGAGCCGGCAGGTTGTGCTGGGGGCTGGGGGCAGGAACCCATGGCCCCAGGGGACCGGGGCATGGGAAGACATTCCCAAGGGATCTGTGCTCCTGCCTTGGAGGGGCGAGGGCTGGGAGCAGCCGTGTCTCCGGCCAAGGGGAGCGCCGAGCTTTGTTCTCGGCAGCCCAGAGGGAAGGAGCAGCGCCGGGCTGCCGAGGGAGCCACGGCCGATCCTCCCCGCTCCAGGGGAGAGTCTTCATGGGTGTGAGGAAGGAAAAAAAGAAGATTAATGAGTGCAAAGGGTGGGGATAGGGCCCAGGGCCTGAAGATTCCCAAGCAGTAATGTCTCAGGTGTGTACACAGACATTTATAGAAATACATGGGAACTGCGCAGAAGGTTGAATGAAGGTTCAGTGCTTTACAGGAGGGGTGACCCCGCGGTTAAAGAGTTGGCCTCGATTTCAGAAAACCTGCTCTCCTTCCACCGGCCTTGCAGCAGCAGCTTTAGACAAGTTGTCGAGCTTTTCCCTGCCTCAGTTTCCCAAACCTCTGTTTATGCGCTGCATCCCTTTTGATCACCTGTTCTTTGTATCCTCCTGTGCACCCCCAGTGCTTTGTGTGCTGGGGCTGCAGTCAGGGAACTCATCCAGACACCACCATAACCCTGCACGTAGCGAGAATCGCTGGGAAATGTCAGTCCCCACTTGGGGAAATGGACTGTGGAAGCTTTAGGTGGCTGAAAACGCCGGTGGAGGTGGGGGGAGAATGACATTTCCTGCAATTTGTTCTGTTTTGGTTAAATTTGGCTTTGCAAGTTTTCTGCATGGAGAAAAATGTTCTATTCTGCCAGTTCCAGCTCGTGTACTTCAGTAACTCCGGGGCAGGCAGGAGCTGAGGGACAGCCTGGGCGTGGACACGCGGAAGGCGGACAGGCTTTAGTGCTCAGTCACACCGTACGGTGACGCGAGGGGCTGGGGTTTGGTGGGGTCTTCTCAGCAGCAGCCGGTGGTGGAAGAAGAGATGCTCCAAGAGCAAAGCAGCCACCTCCCCCAGACAGGAGATGAAAGGGACAGGCAGAGATGGGGCACTGACAGCCAGAGAAGGGAAGCATTATTTCAGAAGATCTTAAAAGCTTCGGTAATGCCCATCTGCCCCTTTCGTCCTCATCTCTTTGACTCTTCACTGCACGCCAGGGGTAGATTTCTCAACGGGCAGCAAGTCCGGGAAGTGATGTCCCTGGCTTTCCTCTGCTTCGATACCTTTTCCATCTCTTACCCACCCGTGACTGCAGGTTTACCACTTCTGCGTGTCAAACTGCTCCTGCCACAGGGTTCCCTTCTGTGGCCGGCCCCTCCCTGGCTTCACACCCGGCTGCCAGCAGCTGAGTCGCTCTCCATGCCCATCGCACTCGAACCGTGGAGTCTGTCAGCGAGGATGTTTTCACAGCTCCCGTAAGCCCACAGCACATGGCTACGGAGCCGTGGACAGCGCCGATTTGGTGCCATCCTGGCTGGCATTCAAACCAGGGGAGAGAAGAAACCTCTTCAGGCTCATTCCCATTCTCTTCAGCCATCTGGTCCTGGGTTGCTGGAGCCTTCCCTGCCTTAGAAGGAGGCCCAGATCGGCTCTTTGTGGTATCATCCCTCCTGCCAGGCTCCGTCTCCTCTTTCATCCTCGGTGCCATGCCCGCCCCCTCATCCCCTTTGATTTTGGGACCTGAAGAGAAGACTGGTTTAGGGAATGTCTTGTCAAGTCCACCTCCCCCTCCTCCTCCCCAAGGGCCTTCTGCATTGTCTCACTGTGGTGCAGACGGAGCTGGAGATCAAAGCCCAACCGTCTTTTTTTAGCTCGGGGAGGAATGTGCGATGCCTCCTGCACCGGGAGCTGTCGCCAGCCCGAGCAGAGGGTTCCTCTCCGTAACTCGAGACTCCCATCCCTGGAGGCGGCTCCACGACTGACAGGTGACACGGAGCCGCTCGGAGCGGGCAGGTCCTCCGCAACAAGTCTGACTTTGCACCGAGAGCTTTCCGTCAAGGATTTGAAGATGTCTGCGGTTACAATGGGATGTGCCTCATAATATTCGCCTTTGAAAGAACTTACCTGGACGGAATTAACCCTTTCCAGAGCTTAGCCTTTCTTTTCTGCTCCAAGTTAGAGAGATGCATGGCCTCTTCCTGTGAACGGTTTCTGTCTCCCTTCCTCACGCTTGCCCAGCACACCACTCCCATCAGCCCTGTCTCCCTGTGTCTCAGGACCTCCGGGACACTGTGGAGCCACTCACTGATGGGTTGGTGGTGGCAGGTTTGCT
>NW_010433536.1:8260-14470 GCF_000710305.1 Buceros rhinoceros silvestris | reverse complement strand
CACCTGCATGCAGGCTTCAGCAGCAGCCAGCTGCAGCTGGGACCTTCATCACTGCAAGCATCTTGCCATCAGTTGAGCTGAAAAATCGCCCCAGTGTTCCCCACAGCAGCTTGAGTCACCTGTTGAAAAAGCTGGCGACCCATGTCAGCCTGGAGGGCTCCATCGAACCCGTATCTTTTGCTGTGGAGAGCGCCGAGCCTGGGAGGTGTGTCTAGTGTGGACTGGTGTCTTCTTGGTGGCATTCTACGGTTTCTCCGTGTGGATTTTTCCCAGCCCCAGCCCCGTTCTGGGCAGGGTCCGTGAGGCAGCAGAGATGGGATTCCTAAAACCCTGGAGCCTCGGGCAGGTTTTCTGTGCCTCCGTTCCTGGCAGGGAATGCTGTGAGCTGCCAGTAAAGCTGATAAAGACTTTGCTCAAAGGGATTGTTCATTGACTAAATGAAAAGGAAACAGCAGGAGTAGGATGGGGAGGAGGTAAATCCTCTGCCCTTATCGCGCCCTGATTCCCAGAGACCTCAGCCAGAGACGTGTGTACAGTGAAGCAATCGTGTGTCTTCGTCATGTTTATGCATATTGGCAGGGCGCCTTCCTTGCGCTGCTGGAGTCAAGTCAGTCCCCTGGTACCACCCCTTCTCCGTGTCAGGGAAGTCACCTCTTCCCCCTGGACCCCTTTGCTCATAGATGGTCTGTTTAGGCTGGGGAGCTCTTTAGGCAGGGATTGCCTCACTCTGGGCATGTGTTGAGCCCGGTGCGAGGGGCAGCACTGCCCGGGAAGCAGGAATAAGCCTTTGAACTAGAACAGTTTGTGTTCTCCATCCAAAGGACTCGCTGAGCCTTCGAGACACTCTAGCCAGCCCTACATGGCAGATCCTCACCCTCATTTCTTCAGTGGGGAAACTGAGGCACAGAACAGCACTCCAGGGTCATATGCTGATTCTGTGGCTGAGCAGGGAATGCAGACAAGGTCTCTTGCCTGCTGGGTCTGTGCTTCAGCCACAATCCATCTCCCTGCCCAAGGCCCTTTCTGTGTTCAAAGTGTTCTACAGACAATTGAGGTCTTTGAACTCCTCCTCATCCTGGTTAGTTTGAAAGTGGAGGCAGGGAAGGAAACACCTTCCTAAACTTAGCCCCCAGCCAGCCAATACTTTTGGGAACTGTGTTTGATTAGGCCTGGGGAGCAGTAATTTGGTCTGAGGTTTGTAAAGGAATCCCTCGTCTCTGGTAGGAAGGACCGGTGGAAGGATTAGATTCTGTCTTCTCCAAAGCAGAGCTCGCTCACTGCTCAGTGTGAGTTATTCACACTCGCTCCATCGCTGCTCCTGTGGTGCTTGGGACGTGCCCCCAAGCAGTATTTCCCCTGGCCCCCATCCATGGCGTTTCTCCGTGAGGTGCACAGCAGGCACAGGAGAGAGGAAAGGGGGGGCCGGGGTGTCGTTTGGAGCCGCTGTCAGGCCCAAAGCAGTGACACGGCGCTGGACAGAGGTGATGGACTGTAGGAGATGCTCAGCCCACCCCGAGAATGCTCGCTCATCAGCCGTGAGACGGGTCTGAAAAAAGCTCTTTTTTTCATGGAGAAAATGAATCCCAGAAGACAGAGTGGGGCAGGACAACCCCTGCGGTGCATGTGGACACCTGCTTACCCCGCCGTGGTTTCTCACCAAGCCTTTTGGGAGCTGCCCCAGCTCTTCCACACGCCCACTGGGCTCAGCCGGGCAATCTGGCCGGTTCCAGCACCGGGGCATCCCACGCCGTCTCTCCAGCCCAGTGGCCACCTCCACTCGCCTTTGGGCTCTTCATGCAGGGCCCAGGCACCAAATGTCCAGATGTCGAGCAAAAGAAAAAGTCTAAACATTCCCCTACAAATCCACAGGTGGTGCAAGCTTGCCGTCATCTTTCATCGACACCAAAAACTTCTGGGCTGTCATTCTGAGTGGGAGTGCGGGGAAAGCAGCAAAATGGGTGTCAGAGGAGGGGAACGGGGCCCTCAGCACACGGGGAAGGGGAGCTCCGTGTCGAACAAGGCATTGAACAACTCACCCAACCGATGTGGCTCTGTGTGCTGTGATCTCTGACCGCCGAGTGCAGCAGCGGCGGGCGCAGAGCAGGGCTGGACTGGTGGGGCTGGTGGTTCCCACCTCCCCCCGCACCCCCCAGCTCTGGCTGCAGCGTTGTACGCTGGTGGGTGGGTGACTTCCACCTTCAAAGCGACGGGGAAAACGCAACAGATGAGGTTGCACCAGGCAGGTGGTCCCATGGGTTGGTAGTTCCAGCTGTCAGAGACGTGGAGTCACTTCGGGAGCTCTGGGAAATCTTCATAATGGATGATCTTAGCGAAAGGAAACCACGGAAAATAAGGCAGGTCTGGCTCTGATTATAAGTATCGAATAGTTGGGGTTTTTTGCAATAGTTTTTCCTTAACACCACAAGATTTGACTAAAATCTGTCAGTGTTATTTCATAATTCCCACTTCCAATGCCATACTGTGAACTGAAAACCAGACTTTGAGGTTTTCTGCTTCGTCTCCTCAGCAGCTGGAAACGCACGTGACTGCACCGAGATGAAGCCAACTGTTGTTGGTTATTAGCAGCTGAAGTTCCGCTCCCGTGTTTTTAAATCATAATAACAATTGTGATGCTTTAAAGATGCCCTCGGGCCCCTGAGCGTAATTTATCTTTTCATCTGTGTTTACACAGCAGTTAGAACAACAGGATCTATATTCCGATAAGAGGTTTTGGTCATCGCAATTGTCTTTATAAGTAACATGAGATGTTTGGGAAGAAAAAGGGGAGCTTGGAGGGGAATGTTTGGGATATCTTCTCGTTGATTTCAGACTCTCTAATACTAGGAGATCTTTAGTCTTTTAGTTTGGAAAATTGCGGCTGGCGCTTCCAAAGACCCTTTGCTCAGCCTGATCAGGTGCCAGGCACAGGCCTGTGGGAGAGAGATGGAGAGAGACGGAGAGAGATGGAGAGAAAGCCCGGTGCTTCTCCGTGCTACCACACCCCCTCAGAGCTGCTCCCACGCCAGCGCTGGGGAAGGGTTGGTTTTCGGTTCCAGCATCTCGGTATTTCTTACAATGAATTACGGCCGTTTTCTGGACCTTGCTGGCACACCGGCAGGCTGGAGGGGAAAGGGTGGAGAAGGGGAAGCACTTGGTGCCTTTACCATCTGAACAGGTCGGGGATGCTACGCCTCGCTCCTGGCCTCGCCTCCTGTTGGTTAGCCACGACCCACTGCAGCAAAGACAGAGGCGTGAGTCCTCTGTCCCGAAGGACGGCTGCACCCATGTCAGACCACACCAGATCGTCCTCTGTGACAGTGGGAAGAGTTTGTTTGTGTGGGCTCATGGCAGGGGAATTTTCCAGGGGAGTGAGTCACTGCAGGGAGAAGGCAGCGCTGCAGGAGGATGCTGACTGCCCGAGTGCAGCTTTTCACTTGGTTTTGTGGCTGGCTGGGATAGGACGCGGCTCTCCACAGTGCCTGAACCCCTCCCGCTCCCCTTCCCACCACCTGTGAACTGAGGATGCCGGCTCTTCCCCGCCTCGCAGGACGCCAGTTAGTGCTGGCAAAGGGTGCGGGTCTGCAGGTGCCACAAACCCAGACCACAGAGGCTGATCTGACTGTCACCACGAGCAGCGCTGGCAGCCATCTCCCGTGAACCACTGCAGCCTTTCCTACACGGGAAGAGCCCTCCCCATCCGCCAGGTCTGTCTGCACCTCTGGGGCCCAAGGGAATTGCTTCTCTCCGCTCCCCAGCGCCGAGTTCCTCATCACCACGAGATGTCTCTGCTCAGCTGCGCCAAGGCAGAGCCCAACGCTTTTGCAGAGGGATGGGGGGGTGGGGAGCTTCAGCCAGATGAGGGAGATCTTGTTTGGCTTAGAGGGAATTAAGGTAGAAAATCTCAGCAACTTCCCAAAGATCTCTCGGTTGATCTTGCTGGCGTCCCCTTTCATGTGCCGTGCTAAGCTCCTCGGTGGGCCGCACCCTCCTCCCGAGAGCTGTGCATCCCGCTGGCACCGCGGCCAGAGCTTCCCACAGCTTGAGGTTTCCTTCAGAAAGACTTTCTTGAAGCCCTTGAGCAAGCAGCTTTGCTGGAGGATGAGACAGCTCCGGGCGCCTTTGCCTCTCCCCACATGTCTGTGAGACTTCAAGAGATCCTGCCTGGGCTAAAATCGCTCCTCGGCAGGGTCCTCAGCGAGAAACAACACGTTACTCATTCTGCAGGAGCTTGAGGTCCCCAAGCCGCTGCCCCCACTCCGGGGTGGGGTGATGCAACGGCTGTGGGACTCGGGGAGTCCTCCAGCTGCAGTCTTGTGGTCCCAGCAGCAAGAAGCAGGGTAGGGAACAGCAAAGGCTTTTCTTGGACACAAGCCTCCCCCACGAACGTTACAAGGGAAAAAAGCCACAAGGGTGGAAGTTTTTGGTCACCTGCCTTGCTCTCAGAGAAGCACCCAGCTGCCCCTGCTCCACAGCCCTAAAGGCAGCACCCGGTTAGTTCCTGTTTGTTGGTGCTGCTCACCGCCTTCGGACCCCAGAGCCACCCGAGGGAGAGGGACTGGCTGGGTTAAAAGTCCGTGGGGCACGATGCCACGCGGCCGTGTCATCCCGCTGGCTCCTGCCTCATCAGCGCGCGTGGGTGGGCGGCAGGAGGAGCTGTGCAGCTGATGAGGGGTGCAGGGGGGTTGCAGCCCAGCTTGGACCCAGCTAATTGGCTCCCTGGGGAAAGCGGAGAACATTACGTTGTTTGGCAGAGGGCGAGCGATAGATTCCGCGGTGCCACCTCTGTTGGGAGTGAGGAGCCTGACAGAACTTTTTGCATCCCAGGGGTCTCTGCGGAGCATCCTTCTGCTTGTTCCTGAGAGGAGCAGCAAGGTACAGAGGTCCTGAGCTGTAGCAGAGCAAGCACCACCCTGCCTCAGCCTCTGCTGCTCAGGAGGACAGGAGATGGTGCTGTGACCCTTTGCGGCTGGCCCGGGGCTGGCCCCGGGGCTCACACAGGTTGCCATGTGGCCTGTCTCTAGTTCTGTCTTACTGGTAGGAGCAAACCCCTGGTGGCAATCGCTCCAAATCCCGAACTGGTCGGAAAGGACGGTGGAGTTCACTGTTCTGGAGTCCAGCAGTCTCCACCCCCTTCTCTTCTGCTTCCTGAAACATCCCCTAAGCAAAAGCCTCGAGAAAATACGGTCCCCACCTCTGCCTTTGATGGCCCGGAGCCATCGCACTGCTGGGGGTGAGGGGTGCCTGGAGAAGAGACTTTTTCAATCTGCTCCCAGCAACCAGAGGGTCCAAGTCCATCTTAATGATGTCTCCATTGGTGATCTGGAGTGCAGCTGAGGCACGGGGGGCCGTAAGTGACCAGGACGAGGTCCCTCACACCCACCTCAGCTCTCATACAGTGTCACTCGTCCACAGGTTTCAGAGCGACTCTGAGCAGTCAAAGAATCGCAGAGAGTGAGGTGACATGCTCAGGGACAACATGAGTGGCAGTGGCAAAGCTGAAGCCTACACTGTGAGCTGTGCTGTAACCGCTGGGCAATACTGTCACGATATTTATTCCCTGCTCTGGGCCTCAGTTTCCCCCCTGGAATCTAATCTGGCCACCGCGTGTAAGGGAGGGGAAGTTGGATGAATAGCCCAGACCCTCACACTCTGAGGGTTGTTGTTACAAAGAGCGTGGCTGGTGCGGGATCCTGCTGTGCCAGTTTGCCGCTGCCGGTTTGGATCTTGCAGGAGATGGTGCCAACAGACGTGAGGTGCCAGCGGCTGGCACGTCTGGGGGCACGTTGAAGGGAGCCGCTTTGGGAAACGAACCTCCCAGTCTCCGAGAGGAGCTAAGGGGATGCTGGCAGAGGGTGCAGCTCGCCCTGCGTCCGGAGCACTGTGTTCATTCCGGCTTGGTGGAGCAGGTGTGGTGGGGAGAGCCTCGCTGGTGGCCCCGCCGGGGTGGAGGATGTTGCTGGAGCGAGCGCGAGGTGCTGAGAGCTCCCAGGCAACCGAGCGAGGCAGCCTAAGCACATAACTCCCAGGGGAGAGGAGCCAGGGAAAAGTCTCTGATTGTTGCGCGTTAAAGCCGCGTGGTGCCGGAGCCCTTATTAGCACATACAACCCTAATTGTGGTGTGTGCATGTGCTGTTCTGTACTTGCCTTTCTAACAACAAGGGAGCTGACAGGAAAAGCGCCGGGGATGCCCACGGCAGTCTGGGGTTGGAT
>NW_010433536.1:7661-8129 GCF_000710305.1 Buceros rhinoceros silvestris | reverse complement strand
CCCGCGTCAGTCTGGGCTTGGATCAGCTGCAGAGATCTCGATTTCCGATAAGGCGAAGCCGTGGTGATTTATACCCCCTCCACTTCCTTCCTCGTGGGGATGAAGACATCCCGGCGGAGACCTCTTCTTCCCAGGACATTCTTGGGTGATCTCATCTTGCCTCTGCCTGTGCTGGCACCGGCAAAACCAATGCTTGTGCCTCACACATGATCCCAGCTTCATGGTGGCGGGGAAACCGAGTCACGAAGAAGGTAGTGGTGGGCATGCGGGTTTCCCAGGGTATATCAGAGAGACCCAATCGAGGATGATCTGAGCTCGTGGCAAGACTCTCTCAGAGACTTTAGCAGGCTTTGGACAGGGGGGTTGGACAGAGTCCTGCCGTTCCCCTCTTTTCTGCCCCACACTGTGGAGCAGGAGACAAAGGACCCCCTTCAGCTCGTGGGCTCCGGCCAACACCATGACGCCACG
>NW_010433536.1:5589-7555 GCF_000710305.1 Buceros rhinoceros silvestris | reverse complement strand
AAGGACCCCCTTCAGCTCGTGGCATCCGTTCAACACCGTGAAGTCATGACAGATTTGGCCACTTGGGAATTCAGCTCAAGGCAGTAGAGCATCGGCTGGAGGTGGAAACCCTCTGTGACCCTGGGCACTTCACGGGCTCTTTCTGGACTGCTCCTCGAAGTGGGGTTCTGGGGGTGATAATATTTCCTTTGTCTAGTGGGACCTGGAGCCTCGCAGGGCCGGGCTCCTCCACGAGCGTGTCTGTGCAGTGCTCGGCACAGCGGGGCTTGGAGCTGGGCGAGGGCCCCCGGGCACTCTCCTCATATAAATAATAATGAAGCATGGCCAGAGATAAAGTTGAACCCGGAACACCGGGACGAAAACAATGCACAGTGCTCGTTAGGAGCCTGTGGAGCCCCAGAGAAGGTGGGATTGAGGAGGATCTTCCTGATTTCTGGCTCAAAGTGCAATGGGCTTCCTAAGCTTCACAAAGCACTTGGGATCTCCGCTTCCCACCAAAGCCTGACCAGTTTTCCTGGGGACTATCACCCCGTGCTATCTCCCCACCTTGGCTAATTCCCTCTCAGTGCTCCTGTCTCTCTGCATGGGGAGAATCTGTCAGAGAAGCCTCAGCCTAGAGAGAGGCACGATCAAAACTCGTTACCGACCTTCTCCCAAACCCCGTGTCCTGTGTCTCCTCATGGCTTTAGATCAGCAGCTCCCAGTTTGTAACTCAGCCCGTGCCCGCACCCGGCGCACCCAGTGCAGGTTCGACGGCTGCATCCTCCCAGAAGAAAGCAGCCCCTGGGCAGAACGCCTTCCCCATCCTGCTGAGGAGAGGGCGTAAGAGGCGGGGGACTTGCCCTGTGCCACCCAGAGCAGAGCTCTTCCACCCGTGGGGCACCACGCCACGTCCAGAAGCTGTGGCAGCTGCTCTAAGAGTCTCCCCATCACCGTTTTGAGATCCGGGGTTGTCTTACAAGAGCCACTCGACCGCTCGGGATGGCCCTGGGATCCAGACCTGGATCCTCAGCACGCCGGGCAGAATCTGCTGCTCTCCCCAACCTCTGGGGCCGTCGATCAGTTCAGTACTTGGTGTCGAAGCAGCAAAGGTGGCTGAGTTTCCCTGGGGCCGAGCGTGCAGCTACCAGAGCCGGTGTCTGCCGCCCGGCGCGGTGGGCTGTACGAGCTGGGGGCGTGTGCTGTGGTTCTGTGGCCGCGGGGGAAGGCTCCAGGCACTGGGCACGATGGTCCCCGCCAGCTCTCCGCGGTGGGCTGTGCGTCAGAGCAGATCCGAGCACGGAGCCCTGTTACGCTGTCGGGAACACGGGGATCTCTGGAACAGGCAGAGCTGTTTTTTTGAGAACTGAACAAAGCCTTTTTGGTGAAAGCAAATGCACCCGGAATGATGTTTCAGGGCATGATGATCAAAAGAGAGACCAAAACTACTCATGAATTTGGCTTGAATTTGGTAGTTTAGTCTGGAGAGGGCAGGAGGGAGAATCTGGAGGAAGTTCAAATGTTTGCTTTGTTTCAGAAAGATCAGAAATGAAATTAAATTTGGGGGGTTCAAAGCAGTGTTTTGATTTCAAATTAATCCGGGTTTTTTTCAAGGTGAAAAAGACAATAAAATAACTTCAGGTGAAGGTTTTGCTCCAGCGCAGAACTTTTTTCCATTTCGTTCAGCCAGCAGGCAGATGAATCCCATACGTGGGCTGCCAGGAGGAGCGTGGGGGGGTGCTCCTGGCCCTCCTGGGTTTGGAGATGATGGAAGAAGTTACTAACCGCCGCTTCGGGCAGTAGCAGCTGCAATAATAGGATGTCGCAGGGCTTCAGCTGGCAGCCTCCTGGCCTGGCGGAGCCCCGCAGAGACAGAGACGGTCGTGTCCACGTGGGCGAGGGAAGGAGCGAGGGCGAGATGGATGTGAGGGCCCCGCACACGTGGAGGAGCAGACTGGAGCGTGCGGCAGAGGCTCGCCGGGAGCTC
>NW_010433536.1:5084-5329 GCF_000710305.1 Buceros rhinoceros silvestris | reverse complement strand
GCATCGCTCCCAGACGCGGGGTTGGCTGGAAGCTATCCTCATCCTGGGGTTTGTTTTGGTTTTTTTAAAATGCTTTCAAGTTTGTTGGTAAAGAAACGTGAATCTGCTCCGTACATATTTGCGTGCACGCGTGTGCAATGGTGTGGTGAGATGCCGGCTGCCGGGGATGGTGTGGCGGGATGACTCTGCGGTGGGGCAATTACGCCGGGCGAGCACGTGGGGCTGGGTGCAGGGTGCCGGGGTGG
>NW_010433536.1:804-4852 GCF_000710305.1 Buceros rhinoceros silvestris | reverse complement strand
CCCTCCCCGGCTCTTGGTCCATCGGTGGCTCCTCCACCAGGAGCCAGGGGGCTGCAGAGCACCCCGTGGCGGCTCAGCTTGTAGGGCTGGGGAAGGGGGTCAGAGCTGGGATCAGTCCTGGTGCCAAACGTGCCCTCTTCAAGCCCGGCTGGAACTCACTCCTGCACAACTTCAGCCCTACTGGTCATTCCCCCGAGGCTCCAAGTCTGCCAGACACAAAGTCACGTCAATCCCAAAGCCCCGAAAGGGGGTTACAGTGGTACCGGGACAGAATCGGTGCACCCAGCCCAGCTCGCCTGGCGTCACTGCTGGTGTCACCGCCTGCCTCCCAGCTGCTGCTGCCTGGCTCAGAGCGTGGCTGTCCTCTGCCAAACTCACAAGCCCTTTGCAAGCCTGGTCCTTCTCCCTCCCGAATCCTGGTTCATCCCAGCCCTGCATTGCCAGGGGACGGCCTGGGTGCGGAGGTGACATCTGAGGGAGGAGCCCCTACGCCCCATGTCCCACTGCTCCCCTCGCCTCCTCCCTCACACCCTCTCCTCTTTCTCAACCACGGAGCCGGCTGCTCTCTGCAGCCTCGCACAAACAGACCGTCCCCACGCTCCCGTTCGGGCGGCAGCCCCGACCTGTTCTTCCAACCCACACCACTCTGGCACCTTCAGGATTTAGGAGCGGTCTGGCCCGAGGCCTTCCCACTTCACAGGGCATCTCGTGCCCTGGAATGCAGCTGATCTGGCTCTCGCCTCCCTGCGAGTGCTGGGGCAGGCTCCTCAGCGGAGCCAGCCGGGAGCCCAGGGCTCCTTCTCCCCTGCCGCAGCCCTCCCAGGTAGACTGCATCTCCGTCAGGGCGGTGGGAGAGCGTGCAGCAGGAGAGAGACGCTGAGCCCCAAGCTGCTGTCCTGGGGGAGCTTGGCCATCCTCCCTCCTTGGTTCCAGAGAGATGAGGCTCAGAGGTGGAGTGTGCTGGGACTCCTGGCAAGCCCCGCGGTTCACAAGTGCTGACAGAGCACTTCCAGCCCGTGCTGGAGCCCGCGGGTGCGCGGGGCTGTGCAAAACCAGTCCCTTTCGTGCCAGGCTGCTCCTGCCTTCGTTTAGGGCTGGTCTGTGCACAAGAGAAAGGTAGTTTCCATGCGACCGCGTCGGCGGCGCGCGGGGCCAGGCGGGTTGGCCCGGTGGATAGGAAGGTATGACCGGTAACGTGTATCAGGTTACCACCAGGATTGATTTACTGCTCCCAGCAAAGTGCCCAAGAGACATTCCCTGGTGGTGATGCAAGGTCAGGCCATGGAAACTTGCAGACTCTTCATCCCGCTGGAATGAGGAGCAGCGTGTCAGATCCCCCGGGCCAGGGTGGACGCGGGGCACTGGTGGACGCAAGGTGCCGGCCCAGCTCGGAGCAGGTGGCGGAGTGGCTGGACGGGCTCCGAGCAGGGCGAAGGGTTGCCGGGGTTCCTGGAGCAACATGGCCGGTGGCATTGGTGAGGTGGGGAGGGGACAAAGCACGACTATGGCAAAGCTCAGCAAATGGTTTGGGCGGTATTAGAGCCCTCGTGGAGGAGGGCTGAAGGACTGCTGGGGTTTGGGACCATCCTGGAAAGAGCCAGAGTGAAGAGTATCACCACGCCCCAGCCCACGCACACAATTTCCATTCTGCAGACAGGGAGATGGGGACAGCAGCGTGTCATGATCATCCACTTGCAGGAGCTGGGAGGAGATCCCAGCGCTCCTCAGTCCTCATCCGTGGCTGTATCACCCTGTCTGGGGAGGGGGGAAGCGGAGGCAGGATGGGGTAAGATGCCATTAAGAGCAAAGCAGGTGCCTCACATGGATGGAGGCTGACACGGGCAGGTCCGAGCCTGGCAGCAGGCAGCGGAGCAGATGATGTTGCACAGGGAGGACTGGAGAGGCCAGGAATGAATGTGAGCTGAAGGGAGAAACCACCCCTGCAGGGTCTGGGTAGGGGACCCGGAGTGGAGAGGAGCCCTGGGAAGTACTGGGTTAGACCCTGGATGTCACATGAACCCACGGCCCCTGCTCTTGTCCCTGGATCTGCCAGGTCACTCTCAGCGGGGACTAGGGAGGGTGAATCACCAGAGCAGGGACGGACCAAAGCTGGGAGTCAAACCTCTGTTTGTAACATAACACATGAGGAAACACGGGATGGTGGGATGGTGGCACGTCGGGCTGCAGGGGCACAGCTCTCCGTGCTGCGCACCCGTCTCCGCCCTTTGCCACGCTCTCGCTGCGTCCGTAGCACGCAGGTTTTGCCCCTGCTTGGAGCCGCGTGGCTCCACATGTGTGTCCTGGTCCTTGCGTGTGTCCTGGTCCCCGTGTCTCTTGTGACACCTCTGTGTGGGTGTACCTCCCCGCGTCAGTGACACAGCCCGGTGCTATGCTGCTTTCCCAGTCTGGAGGAGGGGGACTGGGGCAAGGGGGTGCAGGGAGATGGTGGAGGGGGAGGGCTGAGCTTTGCCTGGCAGCTCGATCCCGGGGGCCTGTAGTCAACCGAGGGGACTGACGAGAGGGTGACAGGACCCTCCAGCAGAGTGTTCAGGAATCAGACTTGGTTTTCCCCCTTCTCTTACCCACTCTTAACCACTTTGCCACAGTATCAACAGCGGGAACCACCAGCCAGCCCCAGATCCTGGCTGATAAACATCTTCTCTCCTAATGATGCAGCAGCCCACAAAGCCAGCCTCAGTTAAGCTCCTGAGTAGTAGATACCCTGGGCTACCTCTTCTCCCTGTCCTACATCCGTCTTGTCCTTGCACTGGAGCAGCCTGGCAGCTGCCGGAGCTGATCCAGGTCCACACTGAACCTGATTTCCCAGTCGTTGGAGGTACAGGGTGACTGTGGGACTCATGGTGCTGAGATCTATGAGGGGAAAGACCACGGAGGGAAGATCTCCCTGCTCCCCCGTGGGATGGACGGGCTTGAGGAGAGGCTTGGGAGAGAAGGGCCGTGTGCCCCAAGTCATGTCAAGTCCAAGCTGCGCGCCTGGGCTAGGAGGAAGCGGAAATCATATCTGTGTGCAGAGAACTACGGTATCTGCCCCTGCCAGGAGGGTGTCGATGGGGTAAGACCCCATCCGAGACAGAGCTGGAGCTAGCGCAGAGCTGCGTGCTGTGAAACCAGCTCAGCATGAGAGGCCTGTGCCTGGGAGCCGTCGGTGAAGCTCTAACTCCACCAGAGCTCCGCACAGCTCGGGGTCAGCCCCCACCCTGCGCTGGGGCGAGGTGCCATTCCCCTGCTGGGATTCCTTCTGCCAGCCCGAAAGGGAAAGGTAATGGGAGGGCAATTAATGGCCTCGTGGGCTGAAGGCAGAGCTGTTCTTGCTGCGTGGGGTTAAGTACACCCTGGCACAGCATCGCTGCAAGCCTCGTGCGCCGAGAACGCACCCTGGCACCGAGCCCAGCCTGGCTGTGGAAAGGGACGAGCCCCCGGCCCGTGCTCCCCCGGCCCTCAGCCAGGCTGCTGCCAGGACGGGGGCATCAGCGGTGCCGAACTCTGGGGAGGGTCCCGCACCATCCTCGCAGGGCCCGGGAGCTGAGTCCTGCGGACTCGAGTGTCAGAGCAAACCACAGGAAAGGTTTCGCAGCAGAAGCAGAGCTGGCACTCACGTGGCTCGCGGAGCCGCCGGGGATAGTGTGTCGTAAAGCGACTGAAGTTTTGCAGGAGGAATGGAGCACGCTGGAAAAATGTCCTAGGAGAAGAGTTTTCTGCTCTTGGAAGGGTTCAGGGCCGCCTCTCTGGTAGCTTTGAACCAGCGTGAGGTCTGCAGTCCTAGGAGATCTCCTCATCCATCACCCCCAGGCTCCGCATTTCCAAAGGGCCCCTTCCTTCAGCAGCTGCGCTGAGCTTCTCCCGAGCTCAGCACCGACGCACCAGGCGCTGTGGGTCCCGGGGAGCCGAGCCGAGGCTGGCGCTGTGGACCTCGTGCTGAGCTGGATTATCCCCTGTAGATGGCATCCCAGCATCTCGGCTGTCCCTGCCGGGGTGCTTCCACCATCCCCGCGAGTCCACCACCACCCCAAGATCCAAACCCACTGGG
>NW_010433536.1:0-614 GCF_000710305.1 Buceros rhinoceros silvestris | reverse complement strand
TCCCTGGCAGCCCGGCTGCCGCCTGCGCCGGCCTCGCTGGCTGGCTCACAGCTGGACCCGCGGTGGCACTGCCGACAGAGCCGGGAGAGAGCCTTGAACTGGGGCTGGGTCCCAGCCCAGATGCAAACGCTCCGTCGGGTTTGTTGGTGGACTTCAATTGCATGTTGCTTCCTATAGCAGGGTTCGGCTACCTGGGGACGTTCGGGGAGGTTAATCTGCATTCACTTTGAAAGTGGATAAATTAAACCACATTAAACATGCTTAATGAGAATTAAAATAGCTTTAATGTGGTTTAGTTTAATTTACTTTCAGAGTGTGTTGAACTAGATTAAATTAAAACCATTTTAATTCTGAAATCTGAATCATGAGTTTAACGGGCTTTAACTGATCAACTTTAAATTCATACTTTTAATTAATTTGAATTAATTTTCCAGAGTGGCTCCATGTCGACAAGCCTGGTAGTGAGAGGAAACCGCAGAGACACGGCGGGGCTCTGGGGAATCGCCGCTGCTCTCTGCGGGGATGTCGATTTGTAGTCGCTGCTGGGAGTGGAGCGCGCTAGGGAGAGACCTGGACGGGCCGTGCAGGGGTCGGCTCCAGCCGCGGAGCCAGCC
>NW_010433535.1:41245-57263 GCF_000710305.1 Buceros rhinoceros silvestris | reverse complement strand
ATTCTGTGATTTGTTTTTACAGTAGGAAAGAGGAAGATCCTCTCTCTCAAAGGGCCAGTCTGGTGTGCTGGGCCTGGTTCCCCTCCTGTCGCAGCACCGTGGTTGCTTTTGGCCTGGGTAAAGGTGAGCCCACAAAGAGCTCTGCAAGCTATAGCTTGTCTTCCTCTAGCTGGGAGCACTGTCATTGGCAAAAGACCTGCTGTAGAGTACAAAGGTGTCAGGCCTGCTTGTCACAACCGTGGACCTTTCTGCTGAGATCTGGTGGTGTTTCCAGCCCAGGGTGAGGGACAAATTATGTTCTTTCTTATTAGAAAGGTCAGCTTTGGAGCTTTTGCCATTCCACTCACCTACGCCTGCCTCCCTCATCTTTGGATGCTCGTTGGGTGGAGGTGTTTGTTTGACATTTCAGAAATATTGACTGTTAGATGCTAGTTGAGGAAGAATGAGGAATGGAAGCCCAAACTTACAC
Organism: Buceros rhinoceros silvestris; assembly: GCF_000710305.1. Classification (NCBI taxonomy): domain Eukaryota; kingdom Metazoa; phylum Chordata; class Aves; order Bucerotiformes; family Bucerotidae; genus Buceros; species Buceros rhinoceros. The sequence goes on along the minus strand of NW_010433535.1, from coordinate 56,794 downwards.
TGCTTTGTTTCATGACTTACTAGCTGTGTAGCGTAGACTGTTCTAGATGTCTGCCTTTTGTCTCCTTCCCTCTTCTTTAACGTATGATTATTTTCTGAAATGCTGGTTGAAAAGATGCTTGCAGACAGAATCTAAGAGCAATGAGACGTTGGATCTGTTAATGAAAGCTATTCTGAAATCCACTCTCTCCTGGAATTTTTTGCTGTCCAACAGAGTAGCAGGTTTCTAGTGGGATGATTGATGCTGCTGCATAAGGCCCAGCAGAAGCAGTGTGCATTTTAAACTGGAGAATATTGAAGTTGCTGCTGTTGCTTTTCTCTGCAGTTAGTTTCAAAGGAAATTTTTTTTCTGAAAGGGATTTGCATCACAAAATCATACAGTACCACAGGACTAATAAGAAAACTCCAAGGGGCCCTCACAGTATTATGAATGAATGTAGTACTGTCATAACTGGCAGAGTGTGGAGTTAAACTGCAGTTTCTTTGCTCTTTTCTGGATCTGGAATTTATATACAGACTAAGTTGTTGGTAAGTCACTGTATTGGTCAGACTGAACAGAGACCATTATTGTCTGAGATCTATTGCGTGAAAATGTTTTCCTCTGAATTAATTTAAATTATAAACATCCTCTTTGCTTTGGTGTTTTCCCAAACTATATTGCTCCCATCAGTGAGAAACATTCCTATGCCTAAGTCTGCTATATCTCTTAAATCTGCAGTAATCAGAAGAGTGCAAAGTATCTTCATTGTATTGCCATTGGAGGGGTAACCTGCCCTTTTAAAACTTCTTTGGAAAGTTGGTTACTTGATTACATGATTACAGAAGTAATTTCTTCTCATTTCTGCACGGCAGGATTTCGTTCCTTAATTTCCAACTTGAGGCATTGACTTGGCTGATGCCTTGGCCTCCTGCCATCTTGTACTTTTCCTTCCCCATTACAACTCTTCTTTAAATATCAGATCACTCTTCTTTTTCTGGATAAGTGGAACAATATTCTCCAGAAATAGTCTTGCTCTTAGGAATACTGAGTCCTTGGCTTAGATTCAATTGCATCTTTTCTTCCTGTTAATTGGTCTCACTCCATCTCTATTTTGTCTTGCTTCTGGCAGATCTAAGTGAAGCTTTTAGCTGCTTTTTTAGCCCAACTTGGCAGATGACAATGCAAGGAATCGCTGTAGGTGTGTTTGGTGCAGTCTTCCCGGTTTCGATGCAAATGTGACTTAGATCATTAATTTCTGAAAAGGCATTTTTATTTCAGCCTGAGATCAATAATATTCCCCAAATTCTGCAGGATCTCTTTTCTAGGGTCATCAATCACTGTGGCTAAACAAGAAAATTCTGCTCAGTGGACGTTGCATTGCACATAACAATTAGTTGTGGCAACTGAGACTTAAAAAGATAAAGAGTTAAAGAGAATCTGGTAAGAGGCAGATGTTTCTCGTTTCGTTAGTAATTCAGTGCTTAAGTGAACTAATTTTTAAGTGCCAGTTCATCATCTTTGTGTCCTTCTGTCAATATCTGTTCTGTTGTCAAGAGACCATGCTTCCTAAACTTTTTTCACTTGCTTAATTCTCAGATTTACCTTCAGACTGGATGTCCTGCATGTCCTACTGTATCCTCACCATGCTAATAAGACCCCTGGAAGAAACTGGAAAATATTTTGAAGTTTGTAGATGTTAAATAACATGTTTTCTTTCACTCCAAATGTTCCCTTATTTTTTCAGTTGTAATTATGTTTTAGAGCTTAACGTTTTACCATTTTCACTTGCAAAAAATATGGCTTTGTTTAAAATCATAAACCAAAGCCACTTCTACTAAGTACATTTGTAATAACGCTACAGTTTGCATACCCGAGTGGATCTCAAATTGAACTCTTAAAGATCATGATAATACTACTTCTCCCCAAAATACACCTTTACTTGTTGTTTTAGAGTTTTGAAAGCCCATGTGTTCATTTAATGCTTCGAGTTGGTAAATAAATATTTAAAAGTTAGTCAAATATAGCATCTGGCATGGCTTTTTTCTTTTTCCAAATAATTTTGATAGACTAATAGAGTTACTTAAATACAGTAAACACAACTGTAATGTGATTTTTTTTTTTAATTAGGTTTAATGTTTCTCATACACTTCCAGTTATTCTTCACTCTAGAGAATTTCTACAGAGCTTTCCAGTAAGAACTTCCCTCTCACAGTGTGTCTGGCAGCTTCTGTGTTCTCAGAGAGGGATGATTGCTGGAGGCTGCTCAAAGTGATCGCTGTAAGAAAAGCATTTTTTCCCATCTCTCATGGGATTAAGCCAGCATCTGTGCTTTCCGATAGCATGAGTCAGCCTTTGTCCTGCCTTCTCTGTTTTTAGAAACAGTGCGAATTGGTGGCTGCCTCAGAGAGGACATTTCTGTCTGGTTAACTGACTGGAATAGGATTGGGTATGTTTTGGCAGTGTGAGTGTTGAAAGGAAAGTTTTTCATATCTCAGAATGAGAAAATTTAAACTGTGTTGTAAGGTATGGTTAAAACATGATCCAAAACAGGTTGATTTGATCCAAGTGCACAGATAAGGGCACGTAATAAAGTGCAGCGACGCCCGTAAGGGAAAGGAGATCAATAACAATTTTAAATTCAGCCGACAGCCATTAATAAAGAAATATTCTTAATGTCATATGATAAGCTTTCTACATGTGCAATGCTTGGTTTGGACTCTTTATAGCATCCCTAGTGTATACTACATATGGATATATAAAGTATAGTTAGTGTTTTCTTATTAACTTTACTAAAGAAAGATCACATAGTGTTCTTTTGATAAGATAACATAAAGCTGCAGTCTTCCAGTATTCAACAGGTTACTGACATTAGCTTAATAGGTAAAGATACACTTACGTTATCTACTAAAATTCTATTTGTTACTGAAAATAACAAATGGTGCTATGGGAAGCCTGCTGCAAGTGCTTTAGATGGCACAATTTCTATTCTTTCACTTCTTTCTTACGAAACCTTAGTATGTGCAGATGCAAGTGCTACACTTGCCAAAAAATGAAAACCAATTGTTAAATAAAAGGTTGATGTAGAGGAGAAGGGAAGATTCCTTTCCCAATTTTAAACTTAATCCTAAAACCAACCAAAACTCAATATCTCCTGCCTCCCTCCTCCCCCAGGCCCTTGCTCGTTTAAACCGTGAATGCAAGAGCAGTTCTGGAGGTTCCTGCTTCCAGACTGGTTTAAGACCATAACTTGAGTCATTAAATAATTCTAAACAAGAATCAAATTATGAAAATGGCACCAAAATGTTGTAGTTTAAAAAAAAAATTGTGATGATTAACTCAAATACAGGTTTTGTGTTTCGGATTGCACAATTGTGCAACCTTTATAGATTAGATTATATTTGAGGTTTATAAATGAAAATATTAAACAACTTACAGCAATGAAGATGTGTGTCTCTGTTGCAAGTGTAATTAATGTTCAATTTGACAGAGGTAGATCTATTGTGATTATACTAAAATGTACACAAATGTGGTAATGATTATTAGTATTTTAAATTATTTTTTATTAGTATTTTTAACTAGAAGAAAATAACCTGAAGATGTTCAGAAAGAGACACTTAAATTCTTGTAGTGACAAGTATGTATTTCAGTGACTACTGATGCTACTCTGTCAGTATGTGCTGTTTCCCATTGATGGCTAGTGTGCCTTAAATGATATTTTATCTTTTTTCACAGTAGTAGAGTACAGTTATGGTACAGGTGATTGCAGACAGTTTCTGCATCGTATATTCAATTATCCCATTTCAAATGGTAAAGAGGATTTTTTTTTTTTCCCCAAATGAGCAAACGTACTTTTAAAGGTTGGAAGTTCAACTCTTAGATTCTGAAGCAAAATGCTTTTATAATTTTCCCCATTATCCGTCTGGAAAATTGCACTGTTTCCACTTGTAGTATTTAAGTAAGCTTAATTTAACAATGCATAATAGCTAAAAAAATTATAAAACAGTTAAACTAAGCTTAATCTGATTACGCTGTTAATTATCAGCAGGATTAAATTCACCTAAAATAAGGTACCTTTAAGCAGAGACATGAATAATGAAACCAGTAATGGTCTCAGGAATGATTGAAAGGGTTTTCCATAAACAAGGTGGTAATTTAACCTCAAATAAGTTTTTTGGGATGTAGCATTTGAAATGGATAAAGGACTTTGGAAGAGCTATCCCTTTAATCCTATTCAGAACCTGTAAGTTGATACAAAGGATTGAAAGTGCCTCTTATTTAAAATTACTTGATATTTTGCCTATTCAAGAATGTTCTATGGAAGTGAATCCTCACAGCTTATACTAGTCACATGTCAGATAGTATTGTTCTTGGTGTCTGCCTTTGATTCACTGCAGGTATGTGCTAGGTTGATGTACTTTTCAACAAGAATTACCTTTTCAATTTGAAATGCTGAAAGTCAATCAAGTCAGCCCCAAGACGATGCCCAACAGAGGTTGTTCGGTCACTTTTGTTATGACGAATAACATAGATGCTGTCAAAACACTGATTTTGTTTATAGGTGGAAGGTCTGTCAGCTGAGTTCTTATTGCTTTAATAACTAACTGTTGGTGGATCTGATCGGCTTTTCCAGTCTTTGTGTTGCATGCTCACCTTTGATACCTTAAATATCCTGGGTTGCATTTTTTTGGGGAGGTTCAATGAACTTACCCTTTAGTTGTTAATTTACAGTATCTCAGTTCCTGTAATGCAGTGATAAATAAGTTTCTTATTACAGTTGCTTCAGCAGCTTTTTCCACACAGAATCCCCCTTTTTATTAAAGTTACTATACCATGAACTCTGTTTTAGGTGAATCTGTTAAAGATGAAGAATAGCTTAGGCTGATTTTTTTGTTGTTGTTCTAAGCATGCTAATACCTTGGTCCTCGTGGGCTTTCATTTAGAAAGTACTAATTTTGCATTTTTGAAGGATTATTTTTTTGGTGTGGCTGTTGTTGTTCCCACGGACTTTTGCAGGTGGATATTTTGACAGCAGTTGAAAAATAAAAGTAAAAAAAAAAATCTCAGTGCTTTAGACAAGGCCAGATGTTTATCTAGGCATACAGAACATCAGCAGATGGTGACATGGGAAGCATGGTATTCATTGACTGAGGTTTATGTAGCTTGGGTGTGATGTTTGTGGTATTTTCATTGTGGCAGGACAGCTGCCTATCAGCATAACCATCTTTTCAGTCCTGAAGAAAAGAAAGCAGCAGTCAGAAGGGTAGTGTGTATTCAGTGGGTCAATACAGTGTCATGCAATACTTGCAAATGTATCAAAATGCAAGAGGAAGTCACCAAAAACTCTACAAAAATTCCTGTTTTCTAAGGGTCAGGGTCTTAAAAGTTTGGATTTCATAGTCTTTTTCAGAATGTCGGTGTTAAAAGGTATAAATCTTACTAAATGACATTCTCATCTGGTAAATTTTGCTGGTCTCCTCTGAAATTCTCTGTTCTCGATATTAGAAAATCTTTTGGCCCAATTTTGCTTTCTAAGTCTTCTACCATAACAGCAGCCTCCTCAGACAAAAACGTAGCAAATAAACCTAACTTTGGTTCTCAAGTCTTCATGAGCATCTTATTCAATAGAAGCTGCACTAGTGGCAGTTATTCCATCCACAGATTCAGATGCTTTGCATGTGGTAATAAATTGCGGTCACCAGATTGTCCTTGTTTTTGATATAGCTGAGTCTTGAGGATCAGGGACTAACCTGAGATATTACAAGAACTCACAACAAAGTGATGATGGTAAGCACTGAAAAAGAAACAGGTGTACTTAGATCTCTTCTTCATTTCTTTTCTGCGTACCTTCACCTAGTGCCTTGTTTAACTCTGCTGAACTGTTGTGACTCTGTGTTCCAGGTTTAGGTTTCGTTTTTGCTTTTTAGGTATTTTTGGGGGGTTTTTTTGTTGTTTGTTTGTTTGAAGAGATGAAGATGTAAATTGTCAGATGAGCTTGTTTGGTGGACTTGTATCATGGTCCCTTCGTCCTCACTGGCCTTTACATTTCATTTGTAACTATAGACTAAAATGTTCCATAACAGCACATTTTTCAAGTGTTACTGCTTTCTAGCACAGAAGCTGGTATAAAATTATTTTCTTTTCCTGACAACTTGAAGTGCTTTTTTTATTGTTACTACTTGAACTCATCTGAGATCACTACAGCTTTTCTCCATTTTTTTGTTCTTTCAAGAGATACTAAGAGGCAATAGATAAAACAGGTATAAAAATCTTCTGAAATCACAAAACATCCCTAAGTGTGCTTCATAAAATAACGATGGTCCTCATTTTTTAAAAATTATACTGGTTCTCTCTTCATTCCCTTTAGCAGTGTCACTGATACTGTTATATTAAAGAAAAAAGGGGGGATGTAGTAATTTTAATTTAATGACTGTAGGCATTTTTTGGGAGACTGATCTCTGCAGCTTTGCCAAGAATCACAAAATCGTTTTGGTCAGAAGAGCGCTTTGCGATCAAGTCCAACTGTTAATCCAGCAGTGCCAAGTCACCACTAAACCATATCTCTGAGCCACACAATTATGTCTTGTAAGTACCTTCAGGGATGGGCAGCTTGTTCTAATACTTCACCACCTCTTTTTGTAAACAATTTTTTCCTAATATCCAGTCTAAACCTCACCTGGAACAACTTGAGTCCTCTTGCTTAGACACATTTGTAGGAAATGCAGGTGTTAATTTCCAACTCTTTTTGCAGTAACTGTTTTAAACTCTATTTTATGTAAGTTTAAAGACTAGTTTATCATTGGTACAAAGCTTGACGTAACAGATTTGGTTGAAGTAAAGGTACCTGGAAGTCTATAGGTCTTCAAAAAACCAAAGACAATTGTTAAACTCCCTTTATTTGAGATTTGCTTTCCTGATGCTTCTTTGCATGAATTGGGAAGGTAACACCCACATTTTTTTCAAGGCCACTTTGTCAACCTTCCAGAAGTTGCAAGATTTATGTCAGGTAAGAGATTATCTGCATGTTCTGAAGACGTGTTCTGAGTGGTGGTAGTGAGAGTCTCTGTCCAGAGATGATGTATTTAGTTCCCTCAACCCTCATGTTAGCTCAGGTTTAGTAGTGAGTTCTTTTGGACTCAGAGGGCATATGCCTGTGGCATATCACTTAGGAGGAAGGCGTTTGCTACCTCAGCATGTAATAACCATGTCTCAATAAAGAGTCCTGTTGATCCACTTTAATGTAACTGGAGTACTGACAGTCCAGGCTGAAATAGAGGTGACCGGTGGGAAAAGTCTGGTGTATACAGGACAAGAAGTTAAAGAAAACTCAGTCTTGTGTCACTAACAAAGGCTGCAAGAACATGAGCTGAACACCTATCAAGGATCGTGAAAGCCATGTGGAAGTTTAACTTGAGATAAATTTATTGGGACACACGCATCACTGGGTCCATGGCTTGCAGATCACCTTTGCTTCAAATGAGCTTGTCTGCAGGTTAAATGAAACTTCATAAATTCCTTTTCTGGCAGAATTAAGAGCCCGTTGACCCTGTCAGAGCATAGAATTTCAAACCTACAGCTTAGATCACCAAATTCTTTTTCCCCTTTCACTGAAAGATGATTGTGGGGTTGCAGGTGACATTGTAAATAGAGCTTAATGAAGGAGAACAACTGTCCAAGCTCAGCTTTCCTTTCTCCTTTTCCCTCTGCTCAAGGTGATTTTAAATGCCTTTTTGAGTACACTGTGTAATGGACAAAGCAGCAATTATTCCTTGTCAAATTTATGGTTACTTGATTATTTACATCAGCTGAACAAGGCCAAAATCAATAGGAGCTCTTTTATACTAACAGTGGAACTTCATTTTATCCCTGTCAGAGACCTTATTTGCCTCAGCAACTGCTCTTGTCAAAGTAGGGCAGAGCCTCTTTTCCGGAAGACCTTAGACCAAAACTGCTAACGCTGCTCTCCTCTCTGCTGTCCTAAACAGGCAGAAGACAGTCATGTAGAGAAAACTAACTTTAAAAACGTTAACTACTCATGAATGATGAGTAGTCTGTTATTTTCCAGTTCTCTGTTAAGATAGTTCTGTTGGCACACAAGTGTATGGGTTTCAAAGTTGAACATTTAAACTTCGTTCTCCTTCCTGAATCCTCCTTCTAAGAAATTAATATTTTTCATATTTTCACCACCGATTTTTTTTCCTGCTTCTCTGTAGAAGTCTGCTGTACATGTCAAGCATTATAGACAAAAAGTCTATCTCAAGGGTATTTTGCTATTACTGAGGAAGCTGTTTCGTATTTTGTTTGGTGAATATTTTATGGAAATAGAGCAGTTCACTAGTTCTGTCAGCATATAATGTAGCTCTAAGTGTTTGTGAGCATGTCTGACAATGTGGCATATGTACTACTTGAAGTTACTTATATTTAAAAGTTACTGACCATTGTGCTAGTTATTTTTTCTGCATAGCAGGGCTTGAACTAACCCGTATTGTAATAATTTCAGTAGAACCCCAATATGAGCTCAGAACTTCATTCAGTTTTAGATTCATATGTTCCTTAAACTGTGATGGCCAGAACCACCACAGTGCTCAGTCCCCGAATGATCTATAACATCAGAAAATACGGCTTTTATTAAGTACTGGGGGAAAATGCACGACCTGTTGCAGGCGAGAGATTACTTTAGGAGGTGTTAGGTTGCAGTACTAACAGTGAAGGCTTCTTTGGTTTTGGAAGTATTTGACACAATAGGAAGAAGTATTTGTCATTTACAGTGACTTTTTTGAGCTATAGAATATCTTTCTTTATGTTTCATTTCCTTGCAGGCGAACTTTCACTCATATTTGCTTTAGCTTTAGTTACATAAACACTAGGCTTTGCTGAGATGCTTATTGCCTTTAAGGTCCACAGTCTCAAGAGGAGCTGAAAGTACTCAGCACCCTTGACAGATGATCCAAGGTTATTTTTTAACAAATCTGTTCCTTCACAAATTTGTTTGTCCTTTTGCATCCATAAGTGCTGCAGGAGGTGGCAGATGTTATTGCTAAGCCACTCTTCATTGTCTTTGAAAGGTCATGGAGAACAGAGGTGCCTGGGGACTGGAAGAATGTCAATGTCAATCCAGTCTTCAAAAAAGGCAAGAAAGAGGAACCCAGGAAACTACAGGCCAGTCAGCCTCACCTCCATCTCTGGAAAGGTGCTAGAACAGCACCTCCTTATTCTAGAGGTCATCTCTAAGCATGTGGAGGAAAAGGTTATCACAAATGGTCAACATGGGTTCACCAAGGGGAAATCATGCTTGGCCAATCTGATAGCCACCTATGATGGCATGACTGGCTGGGTAGATGAGGGGAGAGCAGTGGATGTTGTCTACCTCGACTTCAGCAAAGCTTTTGACACTGTCTCTCATAACATCCTCATAGGAAAGATTAGAAAGTGTGAGTTGGATGAGTGGACAGTGAGATGGATTGAGAATGGCCTGAAGGACAGAGCTCAAAGTGTTATTCATCAGTGGTGCGGAATCCACCTGGAGGCCTCTTGCTAAAGGTATTCCCCAGGGGTCATGTCACCCCCATGGGGTCCAGTCTTATTCAACATATTTATCAATGACCTGAAAGAAGGAATAGAGTGTACCCTCAGCAAGTTTGCTGACGATACAAAACAGGGGCAGTGGCTGACACTCCAGAAGGCTGTGCTGCCATTCAGCAAGACCTGGACAGGCTGGAGAGTTTGGCAGAGAGGAACTGAATGAAGTTCAACAAGGGCAAGGATAGGGTCCTGCACCTGGGGCCCATGCACCAGTACAGGTTAGGGGCTGACTTGCTGGAAAGCAGCTCCATGGAGAAGGATCTGGGAGTCCTGGTGGAGCCCTTATGGCCAAGAAGACCAATGGTATCCTGGGATGCATGAAGAGAAATGTGACTAGCAGGTTAAGGGAGGTTCTCATCCCCCTCTACTCTGCCCTGGTGAGGCCACATCCAGAGTATTGTGTCCAGTTCTGGGCTCCCCAGTTCAAGAGAGACAGGGAACTACTGGAGAAGAGTCCAGCGAAGGGCTACAAAGATGAATAGGAGACTGGAGCATCTCTATAATGAGGAAAGGCTGAGAGACCTGGGTCTGTTTAGCCTGGAGAAGAGAAAGCTGAGAGGGGATTTTATCAATGCTTATGAATATCTAAAGGATGGGTGTCAAGAGGATGATGCCAGTCTCTTTTCAGTGGTGCCCAGTGACAGGACAAGGGGCAATGGGCCCAAACTGGAACACAGGAAGTTCCATCTGAATATGAGGAAAAACTTATTTACTTTGAGATACTCAAAACCCACCTGGACATGATCCTTTGCAATCTGCTTTAGGTTAACCTGCTGTAGCAGGGGAGGTTAGACTAGATGATCTTCAGAGGTCCCTTCTAACACCTACCATTCTGTGATTTGCATACCCTCTTTTTGTGTGTGGGTGAGCAGCACAGATGGAAGAGAAACCATGTATGCACAAACATGTGGATATTGTTTATTCCCTAATAGTTACTGAGGAGAATAAGAGAGCAATTTGGAGTTGGTCTGTGATGACAGCATCTATTGGAAATGCCAGTGTTCTGAAGAACCTGTTCAAGGCTGTTATGACTGAATATCCCTTGCTTGCTTTTCAAGGAAACGATGGCTGAGCGTGAAAGGTCATAATTTTCATCTTGCATTAGTAAGCATACAGACAATTTGGGGTTTTGCCATTGTTTTTCTTGAAGCAACCAGAGAATAGTAATATAACTTGATATGTTGGACAAGTCACTTCCATTAAGAGACTGTATTGGTATAGGTGACTGCAGGACAAGCAAAATGCAATGGAGGAGGGGTTTAGGGAGGAAGCTTGCACATTTCCCTCATTCTTTCTGCCCTGAAATTTTTATAGCCTGGTTTTACTAAATATACCAAAGGCTCAAGGCTTTTCTTCAGCTGACTAGGTTTTGGGTTTTTGCATTTTCTCCTTCCCAGTGTTTTTTTCATTTGGCACATTTTACAGTGAGTCACCTTTTGCCATTTTGAACCTTTTTGACATTATCACGGAATGGTTGATTACAGCCGTTTGGATGTGATCCTTTTTAATCCACAGCCTTTCGGATCAGTGTGTTTGAAATGTGTGTGCTCACCATGGGTGCTACCTGACAGGCCTTACTGGTGCACTCACTCTTCTGTGTTGGTCTGCCAAAGTACAAAGTCCTTTTTAGTACTTCTTCTACACAGGGGTGAATATGCAGTGGGCTCTCCCACCCCCACAGCTTAATAGAAATTCTTGTTCTGTTATGGTTTTCTTCCTGTTATGGTTTCCTCTTCCTGCTGTCCCCTCACTGCAACTTTAAAGGCCAACATAGATCAAACCCTAGTGCACATATAATGGGCTGGTATTAGCACTGTGACTGCCAGCTGTATTTTTTTCTTACTCATACCTACAGTTAAACGGTTTTTATCCAAAGCCTCACTAAGTGGTAAACTTTCAGAGTTCCAGATTTTTTAAGAACACGATGTGAATGTATGTAAAGCAGTGAATATTTTTAAAATTCTCTGTCAAATTTTCCTGTATGTTCACCAAAATTTTTCACTGCCAGTCAATTTTTTGTGAAACACCAAACCCCAAAACTGCCTTCAAGAGCTTACCTCATTAAAAACCAGGGTGGGTTGAGTTGCAAATGCTGTAAGGTGACCTAGTGCTCTTAGCAGCCTTTCAAAGCTGACTCTAGCCTTCATTCTGTGCTTTTATGTGCAAATCCTCAGCTTCCTTCCTCCAGCACAAACTCCGCATGCTCCTGAAAAGTTGGTGGAGTCCTTGACTTTAAATGAGAGTTAAATGAGAATAAAAATATACAATAATTCAGTGGAAATAGGGCTTCTGACCAACTTTAAACAATGAAAACTCTGCCTGAATAAAATTGGAAAACCTATTTATTTCTTCTGAAGTAACTAGTAATAAAATGGGGCTAGAGAAGCCTTAGGCACATTGTATTTAAATAAGCTTCTTGTTCAAGCCAGAGCTAGAGCTGCAGTTTTGGATAATGCAGCTTACATTTTATTTCAGGAGTAAAGATTATATTATCATAATTTCAATTGTAAGTGCTCTTTACTTTTGTCAGCAGACCTCTGATAAGATCTCTGTGTGAGCCTCTTAGTTGACAAAATGGCACAGTGTGCAGAAAGCTAATAAACCTTCTATGGGGAAATTTGGTTTGGTGCTTAACTTTAGTCAGATGGAATATTTCAAAAGAAAAGCATGCTTACAGCAGTAGCACGGAGAAACCCAGTGGCAAGTTCCCAGTCCCTCTGTGTGAGCGTGCTAACAGCCCTGGACAGCCTCTCCCGTCTTGCGTGCATGTCCATTCCCCTGAGCACCTTGTTTTCTGTGCTTAGTTTATCTCAGACTAAGGGGTGATGGTGCCACCTGAGAGCAAGGCAGCGGCATTCATTGCTCGTATTGATGTGTGCACAGGGCTGGCATTAGGGCTGGCAGAGATAGTAGGCACAGCCCATTTTGGTGTTTGCTTTGTTTTTGAGCATATACAAGATGGTGATTAAGGCTTTCTCATTCCCTCTGTTCTTCTCCTTAATTAAATAGATTTGCTCCAGTTTTTAAGCCTTCTATGGGTGTATCCTTTGAAACATTGATTATTGCCAACAGCTTGTTGAGTTGGAGAACATACTGAGAGTATTCATTCTAGTTCTTCATTGCACAACAGGTTTGGGATTCCTGGAACACAGCTGGTCACATAGGGGTGACCACAACACACCTAGAAGAGACTCGCTTGTTGGGGTTTTTTTATGGTTTTTTTTTTTTTTTTTGTATTTGGGGAAGTAGGAAGGCTAGCATCAGAAGTGCTAGAGACGTCAAAGGTGAAGTCTACAGATACCGCAGACTTAATCTTTGGCATCCATCTGCTTCTCTGGGTTTTGTACTGAGTAGCCTTTAGCCAGAAAATGAGTCTAGTAAACTGACTGTGGTCGTTGGAAGATGGTTATAAACCAGGCATTAAGGCAGACTGGATTTTCTGCCATGTTCATCCTACTTTGCTGAGCTCAAAGTTGTCTCATGAGAATAACTAAGTTTGGCCAAGCACCTTCCTGTCTCTCCTTCATGTACCATGGAAGAAAAACCAGACTGAAGGGCTGCACACTACTCAAAGGTAAAAACAAATGAATGTTAAAAAAAAAAAGTAAAACCAAAAAAGCATTTTTTGCTAGTTTGACACTTAAATAAGGAAATGTGAATTTCCTACTAGCAGTCACATATAGCAGCCTTAAACTAGACAGAAGTTGTATGGTATGGTTTGGAAGGTGCATCTAAATGGGTGCTTCCTAATGAGACTGTTTAAAGCAAAGATGATAGGCCAGACATTCAGGCACTGCAACAGAGAATGCTTCGTGCTGTGGGAAATGCCAGAAAGATCAACATAAAAGGCTGATCTCAACTGTCCTGTTACTTAAGAGCATGTGGTATTTTGAAAGCCCTTGCATATAATGGTTGTTGGAAGCTTTAATGTGGGGGTAAGATTTTAAAAGATTTAAAGTCCAGCAACAAGAAAAGGTACAGTGACTGGTTCCCTTGATGCCTTCTGAAACGTGAAATCTTGTTTACTATTCTTAAATTTTAAGATCTTTGGATGAGGCTTGTCTGTGCTTTCGGTAGTGCTTTACAGCTGCATTGGAAGCTTATTTTCAGTCTAACACACACATTTTTAAGACGATCTGTGCAATTTGGACTTTATTCTTTGACCTGGGGTGTTGCAGTACATTTATTTTTGCCTCATTGATTAAAGCAGGATTAATTAATTTCTGATTAAATGTGCCTATAGAAGGATATGAATAGCAGAACTGTCACTCCTGCACATGGAGATCTCTCTCTCATGTTTCTTCCATGTATTTGAGTTTTAGACAATGAACATGAGAATTATGCTTCCTACTTTTGTGTCAGCTACAAAGTAGAATAATTTCATCTCTTAACAGCACTGAGCATTTACAGTCCTTGATCAGAATTTAGCTAGTGTAGTAAATCTTAATCTGTAGCACTGCTTTATTAAGTATTTATGTAACTTCACTTAAAAATATTAATTTGTGTTCAGTGGAGACAGAGGTAAAGAAATTAGGTATGACATAAACCAGAGAAGCTAAATAAGAAAAATCCAATTATTTTAAATGTTCAGAAACAGAAAACCCAGTGAACCCTAAAGCCTCTATTTTTCCTTCTTTCTCATGCACAGAATATTTCAAGTTCTGCCTGATAGCCCTTGAACGCATGAAGATTGTCATGTTTATTTCCACGTTAGCTATGTTTAAAAAGATTTCAAATTAAGCATAGCTTGCATTATTTGACAATTTTAAAAACTTTTTGTGCTGCTGAACAATATCACTTAAGCAGTCATTGTCATGACTCGACCATATAATGCATATTTATGACTACTTTAAAGCTAATAAACATCTGTTTCATGACTCATCTAATTCTTTACTAACATAGGTTATTATTAGGATTGTCTTCTATTCCCTTATGTTTCTACCCTGCTTTTGAGATAGTTATGCTGGGGAAGATAATGAGTAAAAAATTAAGAGATAATAAATGAACCTGAACGTGTCTTGCAGTTAGAAGGTGTGTTTGTTAGGAGTGTGTTTAAACTTTCGTGTTTATGAGGTGATGTGTATGAACTCTTGTGACCAAAGATGACATGTGAATTTTGTAGAAATTGTGAGATGTATATTTCTCAAACAGGTTCTTTAATCCTGACAGTATTTGAAGTGCTATAGTGGTTTTGTGCACTGTGTCTAGAGCCAAATGTGAGTGCTGTATGCGCTGTGTTTATGGTGTCAAATCGAATCCAGCAGCAGTTTGGAGTGAGGACTTTGTTTGTTACCAAAGAAGGGGTTTTTTTTGTTTGGGGTTTTTTTTTGTTTGTTTGTTTTCAGAAAGAAAGAAACAAAGTTCCCAAGCAGATGAAAAGCTCTTTTCTGACTAATCATAGGTCTGCCGTGATTTAGTTTTCTCACTTATGATGATGCAGGACTTTTATGTCCTAATCGCTTGGTGGCAACTTGATTAATGAAATATAGCTTAACTATTTTTCTTGTCAGTGAAGCATTTATTTAATTCAGTAATAACCAGATGAATTGCTTCCTCTTTAGAAGGTTTAATCTTGAAAGAGGATTCTTGTGAGATAAATATGATTGAGAGGATTAATTTAGCTGTATAATGGACACATTGTAGATCAAAAAGTAAACAGCTGTAGATATTGTGAGGAAACTAAATGGAATATGGTCAAATTAGTTGGCTGAAAATGCTTGAGACTTCAGTTCTCTCTCCTCAGTTGTATAACCGTATTTCTCTGTAATCCTTGATAGCTATGCAAACTCCTTCCTGGGTCAAGTTCTTTCCAGGACAATGTAGAGATGATGGGTGCCATCTGCCAGAGCAGTCACTGGGAGCTTACTCCAGGGAAAAGGTGTGCCAAATATGCTTAATAGGATAAAGTTCAAAAAGGAGAAAAATAGCAGGTATGAACATACTGGGCTCAATTATGCCTCTGCTGTAGCAGAATTCTTTCAGGTGTAGGGA
>NW_010433535.1:24166-41084 GCF_000710305.1 Buceros rhinoceros silvestris | reverse complement strand
GCTGTGGAGCACAGATGCCTGCAGGCAATTATAAACTTGAAAATCATGCCTGCCAGGTGCAGGTAGATGAGCAGCTGAGCAGGGAAAAGGATTTGCTGTAACTTTTAAAAGACACAGTAAATCTTCTCCCTTACTTGTCCTGTACATGGGAGGAAAGGTGGCTTCTTACCCTGTTTAGAAGTTGTCGTTACAAACAGGTGCTGGTTTCCAGCAGCACCCACAACACTGTGTGACTTGCATGTGGGCATTGTGGGAATTAAATGCTCAACACTCTTGTCACTTCTCTGCTCTTTGTGGTATGTTCTTGCATTCTTACAGGCTTTATGCAGCTTCCTTGAGGCACCTCACTTCAGAAAAGCCACAACTACATTCTAGAGGGTTACTTTCTGAAATTGAATTGCTTCTGTTCTCCCTTAAGGTGTTGCTAAGCAATGAATAGTTGTACCTGTCAGCTTCAGTGCTATTATTACATACTAGATGTGGTAAAAAAGAATATAATTTATTTGTTTAAATTAAACAACTATAGAGCTGGCACAGGAGATCATTATGGTTAGTGAAAAGAATGAATACACTTTCTGAGCTACAACATCTAAACCCTAGTCTCATGACAAGTTTTTTAGGATTTAATCATATGGTTTGAAAATTGATTTAGATGGAGACGAGATTGCCCTATAGTATCAGTCATAATGCTGACCCCTGCATCAGATACTACTTTTCTTTATCCACTCACAGCAAAAAATACTGTTCAGTTTGGTTGGTGAGGTGTTGAAGGCTACCACTTTGATGCCATATCCACAACATGAAAAGATTTAAATATTAGCAGATGAATTAACAGAATATCCTTGTAGTCCAGGATCATTTATCTTATTTTAGTGAAGTTTGAAAACAAACAGGACCTCCACCCTTTTGGTAAATTAGAATAGTATACTTTGATATTTCTTGCCAGGTTAGGAGATAGACCTCTTGTGGTTTAATAGAACTATTTAGGAGATGTCCTTTTGTTATATTCTCAAGAGTAATTTTCTTAGGGCTGTTCCATTGTGGTATGTTAAAGTTAATATAAAAGCACATTTCTTTATACAAGTTATAAGGATTCTGACTTTATAGAAAAAAAGTAACTTAATGCAAATTACATATTGTCTTTAAATACAGAATATCTTCTTGCTAATGGTTATACTAGAAATTCAAAATGTGTCTGTTTTCATATAACAAATAAGTAGCTAGTATTGAAATATAGGATTAAAAGTTCATGGCTGAAAAGCTTACAGCTGAAGCAAGGTTTTAGGGCTGAGATTAGAATTTTCATTGCATGGGGAGAGTCCAGTTCCAAATGGCTTTCAAATAAAACCAACCAACCCACAAAACCCAAACCCAACTAGATCTGGGCAGTACTTCTTTCCTGCAAGATAAGGCCTTTTAGATAGCTAAGAATATAAGACACAGTCTAAAATAATAACCCAAAAAATAATATACAAGCAGACTGAGTCAAAAGGTTGTGCTTTGGTACTTACCCTTGGAGTGCGGCAAAATTATAGAATTATGCATTGTAACTGTAATGGTACTATAATCACGTTAGGTACTTGAGTCCAATCCATCGTTTAGAAGTAAAGCAGGAAGAGACTGCAGTATGTCGTTTGAATGAGATTTTAATCCACAGATACTGAGTTAGTGGTTAAGAATTGAAGATGCACTGTCAATTATTTAATTTCAGAGTTTATCATAAATATGATTTTCATGGTCTTTCCACTATTTGGATTGAGTACTTGTTGAAAAACTATTAAATTAAGCAGCTTTTTATTGGTCAGTTTTAGTATCTTGAGAGATGGGTGTTGCTTACCAGGTAATAAATATATAAATAGGTCCTTCTTGTAGCAAACAATTTTAAAGAAGTGTATTTAATTGTCCCATGCATTATGCATGGATTTAATGAGACCTCTCTCAGACTTAAGCTGTCAAGGAGCTAGAAAACTATTCTTAACACAGTCAAGAAAATCTTAAGGAAAACTGCATTTTCAGGTTGGGTCGAATTATTGAAAGTCCCGTGGTTTTAGTTTGGGAAAGTGGTTGCTTACTCTGGGTATGGGTTAATGGAGCCTCTAGAATCTTTTCCTTGGCTGCGGTGCTTTGGCAGTTTGTCATGTTATATCACCACTAGGCTGTCACTCTGTATTCAATTTCATCCTTTTTATTAAAAAATGTTAATAAGTACATCAAAAACAACTTGTTTATTTTGTTTCTGTGCAAAGACAGAGTTGAAGATGCTCTTAAAGACAGAAAGACCGTGAGGTGCCTTGTGGCTTGCTGATTTCCAGTGGAATTATTGCAAAGAAGTGCTGGTATCTCATACCCAAAGAGGGAAACCATGAAGAAAGGCTGCTAACAGACTTGGAAGGAGACTTCCCCAGTGAACTCTTTATAGACTGTCAGTCAATAGGAACATTTTATTTAGTAATCAGTGATAACTAGTCAGTAGCAACTTATTGATGAAATTCCTGCCTGACATGAAAGCCAGATCTCATCCACGGTCTCTGCTGCCTCACTCATTCCGTCAGAGTCAGGATTTAAACCTTCATGTTCTGGCCAGTCCCATAAGTGAAATTTCAGTCTTAGTCTCCTGTACAGTAAATTTCTTAATTGCTCCATGCCTGAGTAGATGCTATGGTGGTACTTCCCTCCATACTTCTCTTTGCCATCTAATCTCTTCTTTGGGTTTTTGAGTTCTGACTACATTTGAAATGTTCTGCTTTTAGGGCTGGGTACTTCTGCGAAGTTCAAAGAAATTAAACTACACAACTTATATTCAGGTTTAAAATGTAAGAAAATAATGGTTTATTCATAAAGCTGAAAGCCATGTGTTGTCCAAACAAGTTAAAAATAAGAGGGAGTGGGAGGAATCACCACCAAACCACCCAGTCCTTTACTTTTTGGCATCTTTTATGGCAGTGCAATGTTGCCTGTTGCCAAGGCTACGTTGTGTCATCTGAAATCCTAACAAATTTAATTTTTGAGATTTAAAGTCTTGTCTTATACCTCATTTTCTGAGGAAGGCCAGAGTCTATCTGTGCTTACATAATGCCAAACTCTGTTACTGAATATGGCAGATATTGCACCAGGCAGACCACTGATCCATATAAAAACACCTTCCCAAGGCAAACTGGTACCCTTTAGTCTTAAAGAAAGAAATCAAGAAAAAGTCAAACCAGTGCAATGTCTTGCTGTAAACTCTAGGAACTCTGCAAAACCTTCCACGTAATTCATAATCTGCATTGCAGTCACTGCTGTAACAGATACCTAATCGGTAATTTGGCAATCGTATTTATGTGACTTTTGTCTTACCCTGCTGCCTTTTTTTTTTTTTTTTTGCTTTATTGTGAGAGCTTGATTTGTCCATCTGTCTTGATGAATTCTTGAGGGTACTGTATTGCTTGAGTGATTTGGCTTCTGGCAGAGGTTATCAGCAGGGCTGCTGGAAGAGCTTAGTGAAAGCCTGGTGTTGGGTTCAACTGATAGTGAGCCTCAGCGTAGGACTGACCTTGATGGAGCCGTGTGTTAAGTCTGTATTGTCAGTGCTGTAGAAGGGAGAGGGCAGCTCTCCCTCTTGGTCTGATCAGATTGACACTTAGTATTTCTGCAAGGCAGGAGAAGATAACACAGGACTTTTGAACAAGTGAATTTTCTGTGTTCCCACCTAAAGCTGCGTGTCTTGGGTGAAACCAGGATGTATTGATTTGCTGTAACCACCTACTGACCTCTGTGTCCTTTTCATCCAAGTCACACAAGGGAACACTATCCTTTTTATCTTGTTGTTACTCATTGTTGTGAGTCACATAAGACATATGTATGCTCTCTGTATAAACAACGTGGTTCATTTACTCTTAAGGTTCTTCTGCTGTTTATTTTTCTGTTTTTCTTCTAGAGAAAAACCTGATTTTGTCCTTTCTTTAGTTTGTATTTCAAAGTAAAATTGTGCTTAGTATAACTCCTCTTGCATTTTTTGCACATCATCTAAAGCATGAAACAAATTCTTTACAGTGTCTTTGCATATACTTGATCTTGTTTTGCAGATTAAAGTCTGAAAGGCTTTTCTGAAATTGAATGTTAGAGGTGTGTGTAAGATCATCTCCAAGCTGATCAGAGATTTTTCCTTCCTGAGGCAATGGAATAACTTTTTTTTTTCCCCAACATTGTCATGTCTACAGAACTACTGTCTTTTCATGCACAGGCTGTGTTAAATATATGTCAGTGCAGAGCTTATTCCAGTTACTGTATTTTCTTTTTCTTCTACAAGTGCAGAACTTCTCAAATACTACAGTGTGCTTTTATGCGAAAGAGCCCCTGAGAAAGTTGTTATTTGGTACAAGTTTCAAAGCTGTTTTACTGGAAGCATGTGTATATATGTATTTGATTACCTTTTACAGGATTCTGCAAAGAGGTACCTATTGACCTCAGAGGGCATTTACTTTCACATCTTAATAGTATTGAAAGATCTAGAATGTATGATTTTTTATGACAACAGAAAATTGGGAAATAAATTATCTAAGTATGAAGCTGAGAATAAACATAAAATTAATGTCTATTTGGATGCAGTCCTGGGGTTATGGAGCCTCGTTATAATCCAGCCTGACACCCGTTTTCATTTTATATGCACTAGAGCCTCTGAAGTGGATTTAAATGCTGTTTTCTTCCTGTTTTGCAAGGGGTTTTTCTGCAAGAGCAGCAGAAACAGGATCCAAACTTTGTCTGTCTTGCAGAAGAGAGATTCTCAAACATTGCAGTTGAATATCTTGCAGGATGGTTTTACTTTCTCGCTCTGTGTTACTTCCCTTCTTTAAGTGGTTAATTTAGAAGATAACTTTATTTGAACATGATTTTAGATACTGTTGTATGAATAATTGGGCTTTTTGCTGCCATAAGCAGTAGAATAAATTTGGTTAGTTTGTGCTTACCCATCAGTTGTGCAGTGAGGCTGGTCTAGTTTTGCTTTCTTTATTTGGAAAACTTCTCACTTAGTTTTGCAAGCACTTCTGCAGTTTGTGCAATACGCCCACATAAAACATACAGACATATAGCAAAACACAAATAAAATAAGCAAAAATCCTGCTACTCAGTATTTTTTTTTCCTACAGAGTTTATTCTCAAAATCCCAAACCATACTGGCTGTTACCGCTATAACCCACTAGCCAAGAATAATTTTTAAGATAGTTTTGTTTTCTGTTACTTTATTGGTACTCAAGTGACAGTTGGGTGAATTAAAATGAAAGTAAAAGCAGCACATGCGTTCCAACGTGGTCATAGGAGCAATAGTTACAACGGGGTTTGCAAGTGATGAATTGCTGGTTTGGTTTTAATTATACATTTTCTGACTTGCTGGCAACTGTTACTGAAACTCTTTTTGCAGGTTGCATAACATGTGGTTGCACGGACACCGTTAATAGTAGCTGAAACAGGCCTCCGCGTGCACACAGGGTTTCCAGTGGGAATGGTTTGAGATGGAAGGGTTTCCTCGCAGCCACCCTTGGGGTGTCAGGTTTCCCGCGGGCGGGCAAAGGCTCCTTTGAGAATGAAAACAATCTGCCTGCGCCGACGCTGCCCGCAGGAGCAGCAAAGTGTGGACTTTGTGGAGCACTGGTTGCTTTTACAATGCCAAAACCTGTTCAGTGACTGAACAGCTGCCTTTCCTTTCGAGGGGAAAGAGGAGGGCGAGTGAGGGCTTCTGGTCTGGGGTTTCTGCAGCCTTTAGTGGTGGTGGTGGTTTTCCAGTGGGAGGCCTCCAGGAAGGGGGAGTGTGCTTGGCGGCAGAGCAGCACCAGGGCTGCTGGAAGGGAGGATGCTGGTTACAATAATAAACAAATGCTGAGGGTAGATTACCACACGGCTGTCAGAACAGACAGGACCAAAGGAGGAGATCTCCAACGAAGGCTTTGGAGGTTGCAGCTGGATCTTTCACTGGAGTTTTGGTTTTGTGTTGGCTCTTTTTTTTTTTTTTTTTTTTTTTTTTTTTTTTTTTTTTTTTTTTTTTTTTTTTTTTTTCCATAAACAAAAGAAGGGACTTTTTAGATTTCTTTTAAAGTGCCTTGGCTGTTCTGTGGTGTGGTATCCCCTGGGTGAGGTGGATGGGCTGGAGGTGGCTTGTTACTGCCATAGCAACACCAGCCTGCTGGTGGCTGGCTTTGAGGAAGGCAGAGAGGTGGCCTCCTGCCTGGTTATGCTGCTGTGTTTCACAGGCTGAAGTGTGCCTTGTCTCACTTTGACTTCTCTGGAAAGCTGGCTTTTGGTAACAGAAGAAGTTTCTAAACAGAAGTTTTTCTGGGGATTTTTTTTTTCTTCTTGCTTTCAGTCTTTATAATTTTTTCCCCTTTAATGGAGCATCATGGAAGGACTTGTTCCTCCTTCCCACCCTCTGCATCCATCATATACCGGCAGAGTATAGCTTCTCTTGTTTGGGGTCATTGAGTTCAAACATTGAGTCTGAGGCCTGCAAGAAGCACCTGGAGCCTGCAGACCATTGCCAAGGTGAACTGGAGACAAGGAGATCCCCACAGCGCCATGGGCCCAGGTTAACCCTGTGAGGAACATTGCCTGTCATCGGTGGCTCTCCCCCAGGTGCTCGACCTGTGGAGGGAGCGCGGACAGGGAGGCTGCAAAAATGCTGCTGCATGAACTGCCCCTGGGGGACCACAGACCAGGAGAGGGATGCGCACAGGCTCATGGAGAGTTTTGAGACAGTGTAGGTGCAAAAAGAGAGAAACTTTTTGAAGGCTATAGTGCTGGCTTGGTGGACGTACCAGGACAATGTTGGCTTCGGGGGACGCTTAATGATGATTGGACTGAACCTCAGCTTACGTGAGTTGCTGGCAAAATTTGAAAAGGTATGATAAACAGAGTTTCTTATGCCTTTGAAAACTCCACAATATAAAGAGCAGGTTCGTTTTAAACTTAGGCTTTTTTCTGTGTTGCTGTTAAGGTCCCCATGTGACCCCTGATTAACTGCCTCTCAAATAGAGAAGTCTAATGCTTCTTCCCATCTGCATTTCAGGTCCTACAAGATTAGATTTAGAGCATTTGCTCTGATTGTGGGTATCATCTCTGTTTTTTAAAGGAAATGACAGAAAAGTTTGGACTTTCTAGGTCAAGAGTATAAGGCGATTTTCCAGGATGCCTGTCAATTGTCTTCACTAAGGACGTAAAGGAAGTGCTCCATAGTTTGCTGTTAAATTTAGTTGAATGTTGTCGTAGTCAGACTGGAGGATCTCATGTTTTATAAGTAGAATTACTTCCCATGAGTACGCTGCTTTCCCACCACTTCATCTGTTCTTTTATTCAAGTTAGTTCCTCTTACCGCAATGTTTGGTAGCAGTAATGCCTTGGCAGGAGGCTTGGCTTTGCACTGATTCGCAAGAGACATGAGACTGTTCAAAACAAGATTGTGTTCATCTAATTGTCACCACTTCCAATGAAATCTGTATCCTTTGTTTGAAATCACCTTTAGCTTGGCTCCACATATTATATTTTAATATGTCTTTCGATACAAACTTCCTGTGCCCTGCAAGACCAAAGTCTGTAAAAAATATATATAGTAGTTTAATTGCACATTAATATAAAATGTGTACATACTCTGATCACAAACCAGGAGAGCAGATTGTAATGTCTAATTCTGTGGTTTTCTATCCTCAAGCTCTGAGCTTCAGTATGTTGCTTTTTTTAAAATACCAATCAGTACTGGTCATCTGAACGGTGGTTTAATGAGTATTACTAAATGAACCTAAAAGTCTTATAAAATAAAATTAAGCTACTTTGGGGTTTGTTTTAGGTTTGTATAATGATTTTGGTGAATTTCAAAATCATAAGAAGCCTGGGTCCACAGACAACTGTTGTGAGCTGGTTTGGGTCTGTCAGGTTTTTTAAACTCTTTACTTTTCCTCCAGTAGCTAATGATGCAGATACTGTTCAGTATCCCACCAGTACGAACCTCCAAAAGTAGCTGGGAGTAACAAACAAAAACACTTGTGACGTGGTTTCTTCACTGTATAGATAACTTTTTCCTCTCTTGCTCCTTGTCTGTCAGCTGGGCTTCAGTTCTCTCTTTGTAATTGCATCTGGGTAGCCTGTAAGGAGTAGGACATGCTGGAGTCTGAGTTGCTTCATGATGTGGTTAAGACAAGTTTGAAACCAGTGTTTCTAATTTTTTTTCATACTGTACAAGTCCTGGTATTTGCAAATGCCATGCTCTCGCCTGTGATTTTAGAATATTCTGCTGTCTTTTTATCTCAAAGCAATTGATCATTACAATTCTCCATGAAAGCAAAACTTACAGGTTTTACATCTCTGACATACTTTTTAGCTGTGTCAATCTGTTGTCTATTGTGCTGAAATTTGTAACACAATGTCGGAGGGTGCTATGGTGCTGGAGAAGGCAGGTTAACATTTTAATATTTTAGTTGGTGAACTTCAGTCACAAATTATAACCTGTGCTTATTGAGAAAGTCTTTCCTAACTCCCCACCCCCTCCTCCCCTGCTTCATCTCTCCCTCTCACGATTACCCACACACCCATCCTGTTCTTTCTTACTGAGGGGTTTGCTGCCAGGAGAAACAGTATTGTGACATCCTGACTTGCAAGCTACTTTCAGCTTTCTGGATTCATTATTATATGTTGTAAGGAGAGAATTACGAGTGCTGTTGCTGTGGTTGAAATGCAGAAGCCAGATGGCATTTGCTGAAGCCTTCATGGCACTCCCTTGCTATGCAAAAGCAGAGTCGCGTTACACTGGAGTGGGCAGGGCTACTTTAGCTTTGTTCAGTAGCAATTATGTGACTGCTAGAATTAGTATTAACAGATTTATGACGCCCCTCAGATGTTGAGTCAATGCCATGCAATGGAGCTGCGGAGATTGTCAAAGGCAGGCTGGCATACTTAAGTGCATCATCATTCTTGTGATGAAATTAATCCTTACACACCATATGTCACCTGTTAAGATACTATCCATTAGGTTTAAGTGCAAGTCAAGACAGCTTTTTGGAAACTCGAAGTGTCAGTGCAAGGCTGTTGGTAGTACAAATATCCCAAAGTGTCCTCCCCCCCACCCCCAATGATTTTTTCTTCCCCTGAAATATCTGAGAGCTTAAGTAGTAATAAAATTTCTGTCAAATCTAATGCTATTTGCTTTTGTGAATTGCTTCGATCTTATAGTCACAGTGGCTGATCACAGTAGTGATACCCAGTGTGGTCTGTGTATGACACTTTAGAGAGATTTATTGTCTGTCTTCATACACACTTCTGTCACTGGTGAATTTACGAGAATGGCAATTCTGCTCAAGGGCTTTACATGTGTACTGCTCTTCTGAATGTGAATTCACTATAAGCTGATTACTTAACAGCAGCTGACACTGCAGGTCTCTGATGAAACAGTAGATGGGATGAGCCTTTCCAAAGTTATGACTGTCCTATACCAGAGAGATTCCCTGGATGAGAGGAGTACCTGGATTCTTCAGAGACTTGTCTTTTTTTCGCTGTCTCTTTTTTACAGTAATGTCTCTCTTTCCTTGCTACCCCCAGCATTTGTAAGGAAGAGAGCAATAAAAGTCCTTTTTCCCTTTCACAATGGCCATTTTCACATGTCCTAATTCTTACTCCCTCCTTATGAGTCATCAAAAAGTGAAAACCTCTGAGTGAAGCGGAGGCTAAAGGGAACATCTGACGCAGCAGTGTTCCCAGAGGCGGCTGGCAGCAGCAGGTAAACTGTATCTGGTTCAATATAGACCAAACAATCTGCTATTTAAAAGAGATTAAAAAAAAAAAAATTCCCCTGCTACATGCAGTGAGACCTTAGAGAGAGATGTTCCGGCTGATGTCTGTGGCATACAGTCATGTCCTTAGCTGGCACTGACATTTTTGTTCCGGCTTGGAATAGTTTTCTGCAGACACTTTGGTGAGCAGACATCACCTCTATTCCTGACCTCTACAAGAGGCAAGTGCAGTATTTCTATAACTATGTCTTTGCTGACTTGACCATTGTCAGTAAAGGCAACGGGTGACTACCTATTTGTGTGGGACTTGCAGTTCCCTGCATCTGAACCAAGTTGTCTGTCCTGTTCCAGTCACAAGCATGATTTGTATTCGGTGGAAGTAGTATAAAACTGTCCTGACAAAATAGCCCGGGGCTAATCATTGCTGGAGAAAATGCAGCTTTTAAGCTTTTCTCATTCATAAGGAAGCAATGTCAACCCCTAAACCCTATTAAGATCTCCACGTTGTTCAAAAACCGGAACAGTTTGCCTGTTCTGTGGCTGGTACCTGGAGATTAAAATTACATAGCAGTCTGTGTGACAACACAAAATGCTGCCAGTTTTGTGGCACAGCACCAGCATTGGACTTGTATGACCATTTCTTGCAAGCCACATGTGGTTTGCGTGCCATAACTTGCCATCCCTGCTTTCTGGTCAGATGTTTATAAAAATTGAGTGGAATTCTGTTTCCTAATAAATGTAAAAATAATTAATTTGTGGTGTTATACAGAATTTCATTGTGTGTAGTGGATTTAAAAAACCTTGGAGTAACATGTTGATAAGTCCTGTATGCAACTGTTGTAAAAAAAAGTTATGGTTTGGTATAAAATGCTGTGGACCTTTTCTGTAAGCAACTAAGTTGGGTTTTGTGTTGCATCATACAGGGTAAAAATTTGATTAAAGGATCTTGATAACAGAATGTGTAAGGTTGTAGGAGCATCTGTTTATTTACCTTACTGAATAAAATAAAGCTTAAGTACTCTAGGGCTCTTAATGGTGAGAATAGAATAGAGCAACATTCTGCATGTAATAAAATGCATCATTTCTTCCACTTTTAACTTTGGTGTGGAAACGGAGTTTTCTTCTGCCAGCTATGTTTTTATCTTCAACAGAAGGGCTTGTGCCCTTTAACAAAGGAAGTATTTTGCCTGCGTTAATGGTAGTGTACCAATGAAGATGATATTAACAGATGAGATCTGAAAAAAAAATGAGTGGAATGGATTATGCTTAGTGGGTTGCAGGGTGTATTAGAGGCTCTCTGGACTCATTATTCAGAAAAAAGCAGTAGAATTCCCATCATCATGGGCATGCTGTTGGTTTGGTTTGGAGGTTTTTTGGTCTTTCTAAAGGTTGGGGGGTTTTTTATAAAGGATTAATAGTTTCCAAAGGAAAATTGTGTCTACTGTTGTAACTGTTTAAAATATTTTTGTATTCTGTAAGGAGGAAAAAACAAAGTTTGATAGCTGTTTGATCTGGAGTTGGAGTCATAAGGTTTAGTTCTGCTCACATCTTCGTCATATATTTTCTTTTACCCTGGGCAAGTCATTCCAGTCTGCCTTTGAGGTGTTCCATTAACAGCTCCATCTGGAGTGAGCTGTCTTTGGGTCCTTTTCAGAATTGACATCTATAGTGTTACTGAGTGTTGAGTACCGTATACATTCTTTAAAGACACATGTTATTCAGTTGTCATTATATGATAATATAGTAGTTTATTTGATTGAAATTAAAGCAAGAAGGAAGCTTCTTGTTACAGAGACAAGCTTTATAATCAGATCCAAGCATAAAATGAAGGCTTGAATCCTGCAGGTAAATCATGCACCATTAGGTAAAGAGGGCGAGGAGCAAAGAAGTCTAAGGTTCAGAATGGAGATAAGAGGATTTTGAAATCACCAAACCAAAGCGGAAAAGGCAGGCTGCAGTTTGATTTTAATTTGTAAAAGGAATTTAAGGAACATAGCAGTTTTCTAATAGCCTGGCTAGGTGAAGTAGATGTATAAATGTCAACCTAATTATTTCTTTTCCTTTCTGTCTTTCAGAACTTTGAAACTTGAACCTTGACATATATAATTATTTTCTCAAAGACCTTTCTTTTAATTTAGGACCTTAATCTAGCAAGCGCTTGGGCATGTAAACAGATCCGTTGGCCTTGTACCAATAAATTATCAATCCAGTTTAACATATGACACATAAATATTTTAAAAATCAGTGATATATGGCATCTCTGCTGTAATGCTTCCAAAAATTAAGTTGATAAAGCTATCTAACTACAGTTTAAGAATTATGAATTTCTTCTGGCAAGAAGTCCTTCTGTTTGCAGTATATTTCTTTAGGTTCGTTTTCGTTGTTGCTTTTTTTTTCTTTGGTTGCACTGTGAGAGCGCTCTGGCACAGATCCCATTTGCGTTGGACTAAAACCGATGGTGTTTCATGGTTGTATCCCCCTCTTTACGTGGCAGAAGCAACAGAATATTTCCCCCTCCCCTCCTTTGCATCCTCCAGTGTGCTGACCCTGTGACCTTGGATATAAGACTTTTCATCTGATAATAGGAAAGTGTTTATAGTTGTTTTTAAAGTACTGAAAAATAAATTGGATTAACTCTAATAAGAATTAATCCTTGTCGAGTCCTGAGCAGGGATAATAATTTTTTTCATCCCTTTTTGCCATGTAGAGAACAATGGAGAAGAATATATGACCAAGAAAAAGGCAGAGGAAAGATAATAGCTCAGGATGAACATGGATTGGGATGTGTACAGAGTGAATAGAACTCTTTTTCCCACTTTAAAATAAGAAATTCTAAGGGAAGGCAAGTACAACACGTTTACAACTCTTGTAAGAATTGAAAGATTATGATAACACAGTGAGTAAAGGAGATTACTACTAATTACAGCAATCTTAAGATTGCTTCATCCTTTTTAGCCTTCCCACAGAGCACAGTACCAGAACAAAAATCTTCAAGATGTTTTATGTCGTTGAGGTGTAGCTAACTTAATGCGTCCATCTGTTCTCATTAGTCTTTTACATTCTACCTTCCTGCTGTACTTTCGTCCATGCACGTGTTGATGTGAGACATGTTGCTTGTATTTCTCTCCCTTTTTTTTTTGAGGGCTATGATGCAGTGGCATTTCATTATCTTCAATATCAGTGCTGTGGGTTTATCCATCAACTAGGAGTGTGTGTTGGTTTGGGTTTTTTTTTTCCCTGGAAAATGGAAATCAGAAAAGAGAAGTCAATTAGCAAAGTTGATTCTTTGAACTGAGCTGTCACAACATGGCCATCACCAATGGGACTGAAGATGCGAACAGCGTTTTACTGTGCATTAATCAGTGTAATATGATGACTGGCAAATGGAAGAATAAATCCCATTTTGAATGAAACATTTTTAAGCATGCATGCTTAAGTGTCCTCTCAAATATAATCAAAGCTAGAATATTTTATGAAGGTTCTCAATGTTAGAATGAATATTGTGGTTATAGAATGGAAGATTAGTGATCAGTTTGTTTTCAGTGAAGTTTTTTGTAACTTTAAAGGGCACAAGAATGGATTTGACATGACCAGGCTTCCGTAGTACAGATTAACGTGCAGTTAAAATCGTAACTGCTGTATGTGGTTGTTTCTCCTGCTGTGTGAACTTGAGATGGTTTTCACTGGGTCATCTTGTGTGTTGGAAGCAGAACAACTGGAGCTGCAAATATACTCAGATAAGCATCTGATTTTTTAACCGATGGCTACGCAGTCTTACTTGGGTTTGTTGATCATCAGACACTTCCATTTCAGTTTTGAATTTTAAATGCCATTGCTCATATTTGTTTTAAGAATGGTGGTTTTTATTGGTGGTTTAAAGAGACCAAAAGTGTCTTTTTACTTGTTTTAAAGTAGTGAAACTCAGAGTAAAGAATAAGTAGTTGTCCAAAGTCAAAGAGTAGCTTAGCTGGAGACCCAGAGCTTCATTAATGCCTGCCTCTCTTCATCTGTTCCACCCTTAACCCCCTTTTCCCTCTCCTTCCTTCTCTTCTCCAGCTGCATCCTTACTCTTTTTTTTCCTTAACTGAAGAAACTTTTCATGATGTCTCAAATTCGTAGCTACTTTTCCACAATTTCTATCAATTGTAGATATGCAAGCAGCCATTCTAAGATGCAGGGCTACATCTTGAGGATGGGGAAGTGCAAGAACATGTTCTTTTCCTGCTCCTAGGAACAGATGGAGACTACTGAGGAGCTGTCTAGAGAACTAAAAACCTTTAAGGGATTTCAGTTATTGAGTTTCTTCCTTTGCAAAAGAAAGTTGTTTACATCTGCATCAAGTTCCTGTCACAATCTTCACTGATTAATCCTATTGAGGCAGCCAGTATACTCCTGGCTCTCCACACATTTACATTGCTCTATAAGAGTATAGCTGTACAGATGCTAGAAAGCATTGGCGGTGATGCAGGAAGTTTTGTTTGCTCTCATGTGTTTTAAAAATAATACTGTGCTCAGTTAGATGAAGATAACATCTGTAATGTGTTTCTTGAGGCAGATGGTAGATCAGAGACTAAAATATGTTTAATTTCTAAGCAGAGGAGAAAGGAGTAAACTGAATTGAAATCACAAGCACTTCTTTTTCAGTATTTATTATTAAAATCAGATTATAATACCTCCTGCTGATTTGTCTACCTCTCCATATATTGCAGGTGGTGGTATACAGTCAGTTAATTGTAAAAATGGGCTCGTGGTAGCTGTAGTCATTTAGCTGCAGTTTAGGAACATAGGTTTTAGTTAAAATCTTTCACTGTATATGACCTAAAGCATTACATGGAGTTTGAATTTCCCTGGGCTACGTAAGGTTTCTGTAATGTTTTATTTAAAAGAGGAAAAAGACAAAATAGCCAAGGCTGAATCTGTAAAATTTATTAGCAGGAAACAATTTCTAGTGCATTTGCAAACGCTGCACTGTGTGAAATGCGTGGAAGAACAGCAGACAATTAGTTATCTTCAGTGCTACAAAAACATGTGGAAGACTTAGCGTTTATAGTTCTATGTCCTGTTTCAGAGTCAAGGGTGCCTTCTGAGTTCCTTTTCTCACATTTGAGAAAGCTAGACCTTTCATTATGGTATCAAATGGGTTGCAGGTTTTCCCTTCTGCATCTCTTTTCAGAGTCACCCAAGAAAGTCAAACTATGTTCTCTGTCCTGGTGCTTAGAACTAATGAGAATAAGCTCTCCCTTTATTTAGAAATCTAAGATATTTGGACTTCTCTTGCTGATATTTCAGGACATCCAAGCTGAGATTGATGCCCACAATGACATCTTTAAAAGCATTGATGGAAACAGGCAGAAGATGGTGAAAGCCTTGGGAAACTCTGAGGAAGCTGCTCTGCTCCAGCACCGGCTTGATGACATGAACCAGCGGTGGAATGACCTGAAGGCGAAGTCAGCTAACATCAGGTAAGTACTGAACGTGTCAAGACATGAATGGGGCGCAGTTGCTGTCTTCGAAAAGGCTTGAAAAATATGACCACCGCTTTGAAGACAGATCTCCCCTTCTTTTCATAAACGAGCCCTGAGCACAAATACAAAAACTTGGTTCACTTGCTTACCATGAAGGCTTATCTGCTTACTCTCTCTACAAAGCTGTGCAGTTGTAACTTCCCAATCTGTGCTACGTTTTCCAGAAAGTAGGTTGAATCATTCCTGATTGTAAATCAATAGCAATGTCAATGAAGTAATTATGTTAATTTATAATTCCTGTGAGGAGAAGTCAGGTTTGTTGTTGATTTTGGTTTTATCACTGAAGTGAGTAATTTGATAGGACTTGCCTAAGAGTCTCGATCCATATTGGTAGGGGTTTTTTGTTGCTGCTGTTCAATTAAGAAATGTTTTAAAGGAATGCATTTTGCAGTTTTTTGACCCTCCCGGTACTACTCTCACTGACTGTCCAAGTGTAGTCATTGTTAAAACCTTTGTGATGTCATTTTGGAAGTAGATATTACCATATTCATTAATGTAAATAAAAATCCACATTAAAATTAATTACACAGTTAAGAAATTCTAGAGTTTTTAATTGCAGCTGCTTGCTTTTTGATTAAAGGAAACAGTTCTTTTAATAGAACAGAATGATGTTAAGTATTCATATGAATTTTCTAAAGGCCAGAAAAATGAGTTGAGCTTAGAATTCAAGCACATGAGTTTCAAAGAGTGAGATAGAGGGTAAAACGTGACTTTTACTTCTTGTCTGCACTATCCTATCACAAACTTGCTAAACATTTAAATGAAACAAGTAAATCAGCTTCGTGAAAGCTCATAGGCAGAGCATGAACCCGAGGAACCAAGTGGAAATACTTGCTGTTCTGAATGTGGACTTTTCACTTCTGCATGGAAATGGTACGTGCATCCCACTGGGCGGCATTAATGTTTGCAGTGTTGCCGTTACTCAGCTGGTGCCTGCAATGGAGCAAATATAAGACAAGTAAATTAAACATTCAAATCTCAGTCACCACTGAAAAGGGTGTAGCATTTCTGAGTTCATGTGTTTTCCTTGTTCTTTGATTGCAATTCACTGTTCTAACTCGTGCAAGAGTGCTGAAAGCTTTCACAGGGAAATAACAAAGCATAGAACTGATTAGAAGTCAGTGTGTTGATCTAGCTGTTTGCCTTCAACTTTTGCTTTCTTGGTGTATTTTTGTTTTTTTCAAGGATGAATTGGAAAATGAGCTGTGTGAATGAATCTTGTGATAACAGCATATAATTGTGTTAGATGCTAGGACTGCTGATTGAAAAATCTGATTGTTTTGTTACGATTTTAGCTTGGGATAGCGCTTAGAAATTCAAGTTTCTCTAAGTTTTTAGAATATTTTCAGCTATGTGTACATTCTGATTATGTTGATTTTTAATTGCTGGAAGTACTGCTGTACCATAAGGGATAGTCTGAGTTTTTTTCATCACTTCAGTCCTCGGAGCTGATAGTGCTAGTCACTGTGGTGACTGTAGTTGCTTGCTGCTGTAACTAAAGGGAGTTCTAAACTGCAAAAGCAACACTCTCGTGACATATTTTTAAATGCATGGAAACTACTTTAAACCTGTACTTGTAGTGACTATGACACCATCTGAGAGGTCTACACTCCTCCTTGAAATCACTAGTAGACTTATTCACACTCT
>NW_010433535.1:0-24086 GCF_000710305.1 Buceros rhinoceros silvestris | reverse complement strand
CTCTTTCTCTCTTTATTATCTTTTTTCCAGGAAGAAAACAAAGCTGCAGATTTTTGCAGGTCTGCCTTTTAAAGCCAAATGTTTAGGAGAGCTTATTTTCTCCTGGGGCAGGAGGTGCAAGGATTTATTGTTTGGGGAAAGGTAGAGGTAAGAATATGGGAGAAAGCAAGAAGCATTCTCTATGTGTAGACCACCCACCAATCTTTTTATTCCATGTGTTCCCTTGCAGCTTGGCAGAGTAAGTGTTGCTTCCACAGCAGAATCAAAAGCTGAGGAGCTCTCCAGCTGTGAAGGGAGCCCCTCAGGGTCAACAGAAGGCTTTATGTCAGAGTTGCTGCTCTTCTGGATGATTTTATTCAGCCTGGGTGCAGGAAGGTTGCCCTTGGTCTAGTCAGTATCTGTGTTTTTCAGGCTCATGCAGGATTCCGTTAGGAGTGCTTCTAAATACCAGGTGGTTAATGCTGGGGAATATTGCTCCAACCAGTGCTAAAACTTTGAACAATCATCTGTAACTGATCTGTATTTTTATCAAATTCTTAAGCCGCCAATTGACCTGCTGAATCCTTGGAGATTGCCAATTCATTTCTCACACGAGCAGAAACATCTGAAGCTTTGTTTGCAGGTTGTGTATCAGTAATTCCAATTTCAAAACAAAGGCCAGAAATCCTGTCTTTGAAAGCAAAGAAGCCCAAGTAACATTTCAGAATTTCAACATAGTTTATCGTCTCTTTTCGATAGTCTCTGTATAATAAATACAAATGTGATAGTAAGACTTTAGTCTGAAATGCAGATTGGAGCATACCTTGGTTCCCTTGCTCCTGTGCAGTGTTTGCTTTGAATGGAGTTTACTTGGATGTATGTGTCTGGTCCCCAGGAGAACTGAATGCTTGTGTCCACTCTTCAGCTGCTGCATCTCCCTTTTATGTTCAGTATTGCTTCTGATCAGATTAGAAGAGTAACATTCAGGAAAAGCCCAGGCTGATGTGATGTGTTTTTCCCCTGTGTATTTTTTTTCCCTTAGTGTCTTTCTGACCTTTCAAGAGAGAGTTAGCTCACTTTGTGTACAGAGAAAAATTTTAAAGTCCCTGTTAGTGTAGTCCATTTCCTCCCCACCCCTTCTCTACCTCCACAAGTTTACCTTGCATTTGACTTTGAAACCATATGTTAGGGATATTTTGCTACTGGCGTGCACATGAGTGCTTGTTACTGGTAAATTACAGTGCATTTAATCTACTGTTATATGCCACATCATTCACATTAATAAAAAATTAGGGGTTTTGCTATTAATATTATTGCTCTGTGTGTTAAATTAACAGTGAGTCATCCTTAGATTGCCCTTTAACTAGTAGGTTTTCCCCCCTTACAAAACTTCATTTTGTGTAAAAGAATTCTGCTAAATAACTAGAGCGGAATCTTGAAGCCTTTGAGAGTGCCAGTTTTTAGAAGTGAGAGCTGCCTAAATATGCTGTAGTAATAAATCACAATGGGTAGAGATTTCACTATCAAATGTATAGAAAGCTATGGATTTGAACATTTTAATTGTGGTTGTTTCTACAAATTCATAAAGACGCTTCAATTTTGTAATGATCTGTGAGTCTAACAGCAAAACTGTAAATTCAAATTGGCTTAGATGAGAGGGCAGTGTCTCTCCTTTGCCTGATTAATAGAGCGTATAACTCTGTTTTCTTCTCCCAGAAAGGAGGGCTGCTGCTGAGTGCCTAGTACCTGAGAATAACACATGGGCAATGCTTTGCAGCTTGATATTTCTGAGGGCATTTTTGATGAGGTGTCAAGCTTGTTGTGAGAAGGTAAACATTGTACATGCTCCAACCCATGCTTTTGGGACTGTGCCCCTGTGCATGGCTGGGAGCTTCAGGGACCAGCTGTGGTGAATGCTCAAGCTGTGAAGCAGGTACCTTGTGCACTAACTTTCTGTAGAGTTGATACTGTCTAAATGGGAAGAAGTTGGTTGTCTTGAAAGTAGTTCTGGTTAGTGACTATTAAAGAACTGAAAATAGGCCAGGAATGCTGAGACAGTATGTTTCACTCAGGTGCAGCTGGTCTGCAAAATAAGGCGTACTCTTCCCCTGTACACCTATAACCGCAGGTACAGTGGCTTGCTTGTACTTCATTCAAGCTCTCCTGTTTGGGCCTGGGCTTCAAGGAGCTGGCTTGAATTCAGCGTTGGGAGAAAGCTATCAGTGAGAGCAATAAGGGACGATAGAAACTGTGATGCACAAAACTGTAGGCAGTAAAGCATAACTTCTAGTAAGTTGGGTTTTTTTTTTCCCCCCAAGTGGTTACGTAAGTGCTTTCCTGAATAGGGTGAAGGAGAATAGGTTCTGCTTTCTAAAGTTAGTTTACCCTTTTCAGACATGATTTTTTTCTGTTTTTTTTCTTTGTATTTTTTCCCCTCCCATACACTCTTACTGTCTGCTTTTTTGGTTCATTTATCTTAGTATCCCTTGGAGATCTCAGCGTACCCAAACCTAAGTTTGCCTTGAAATAAAGCTTGCAACGCATCACCCCTTCAATCCAACCAATATAATCTCGGTCCTAAACATTCTCTCAAATGCTCTTTAAGATGATAATACAACAGAAGCCACGTAAAAGTTTCAAGAGGCAATTTATAGGAAAAAAAACTATGCAAAATAGGAAAGGGTAAAGGTAGGAAACCATAGTAAAGTTCAGTTCACTCATCTCTTGGAAGGAGGACAGGAAGGTGTGGAAGTGGTGTCAGACTACACAGAAAAGGACATTCTTGTGCTTCATGACCTGTGTGGAGAAAGAAATTGTTGTTTATTTGGTATAAACTAAGTATATGCTGGTATCAGATGAAAACATTAAATAGAATGACTGCAGTAAAAGCGGGGTAGGTGGTCCCTGTCGAAGATTTCCTGGTAGCTGTGTAGGCACTGCAGGGAGAAACCATCAAGTCAACGTATTTTTGAAAATTACAGAAATGGGTATTGTGGAACCCAGGGTTTTTGTCAGTTAATCTGAGGGACAGATTTACTGTGTTAATTCTCTAGTAGTAACTCACCATCAACTAAAGATTATGTATTTAATAATCTGTGTCACTGATATATTAAGCAGCACAGGCAATTCTTGTTATTCACTGCTGGGAGTACTTGTTGTTCTCTGCTGGAGAGTCAAGGTCCTGTCATGAAAGAGTTCAGTTTTGCAATGCTTTACGCCCCAAAATGACACTTGTACTTGGTGGTAGAGTCACAACAAAACAACATTTCATTATATTGCTTAGATGTGCAGCGTTCAAGATTTTAGATAACTTAAACAATCAGGTACCCATTTGACTGTGTTCTCCCTTTTTTTTTTTTTCTCCACTTACTTTGATTTGCTGTGCAAAATGTTTTGAAGTAAAGGGGTTTTTTGACAGGATGTTGCTTTGCAGTTAAACACTTGAAATGTTCCTGTCTTAACAGAGCAATTTTATTTATTTATTGCATTCCTGTGCTGTTTTTGCCTTTCAGGAATTTAAAGTTGCTTTAATGTTGTTTCACAGGGCTCACTTGGAGGCCAGTGCAGAGAAATGGAACAGACTGCTCACATCCCTGGAAGAGTTAATTAAATGGCTGAATGCGAAGGATGAAGAACTAAAAAAGCAAATGCCCGTTGGAGGTGATGTTCCAACCCTACAGCAACAGTATGACCACTGCAAAGTAAGATGATTAGGTTTTCTAGATAAGTATGCCACTATGAGTTGAATGAAAGAGAAATGATTAACACTTCATAGTGACTGATTTCTAGAGAAACGCTTTAGGACTTCAACCTTTTTGCTTCCCCACTTACCTAGTAAAGCACCACTGATAGTCTCTATAAAATTTCATCCGAAGGATTTCTGACACATATGTTCAGTCCAAGCACAATATTTTAATGTTTCCTGATATTTTTGGATTCCTACTGGGTGTAGAAATGAGTAATGAAGGTGTACAAGAGTTAAGAGCTTATCAACAATTGTGAAATCAATGTTGAATGTAAGTTTAGTAAAATTACATAGTGACTTTCTACATTGACCAGTAACAGCAGCCCCTCTACCCCATGCAGATTTGTACTGCAGAGACGACTCAGAAATGTTTTTGAGATCTAAAACTTACCTGTGCCTTGTACTGTTGTAACTACAACACGCTATTCTGGCTCTCTGGTTTAGCTAGATCTGTTCTGGTTTTGGACTAGGGTATTAATTTCAAATCGTTGGGGTTTTTTGGTGTTTTGGTTTTTTGGTTTGTTTTTTTTTTTTTTTTTTTTTTTACAATTAAAAAGCTCTG
Organism: Buceros rhinoceros silvestris; assembly: GCF_000710305.1. Taxonomy (NCBI): domain Eukaryota; kingdom Metazoa; phylum Chordata; class Aves; order Bucerotiformes; family Bucerotidae; genus Buceros; species Buceros rhinoceros. The sequence goes on along the minus strand of NW_010433535.1, from coordinate 19,800 downwards.
CATCAACACCATATCTTCATGTAGCATGTAGAGTCTGCTCTCTGCTGTGGTGTTCAGAGAGGGCAAGAAATGAACTTGGGAAAACACTTAGTAATACAGAGATACCTGCTTAAAATACTGTGAGGAACTACAGAAAAAGTAGCCTGACGTGAGCAGCACTTTTGAGACTTAACTCCAAAATAGAAGAGCTTAAGGAAATCTGCCTGTTTCTCCTTAATTCAGTCTTTTGAAGTAAAGTTATTAGCATAAACTCAGGATCTTTGTTTCTTGAGAGTTCATCTCTTCCTGTTCTTATCCACTCAAATCATCATGCTGTGTTTGGAGGCACATCTGCTGTGAATGTTTTATCGTGATTGAATGGTGGATTACTAGTGCAAAAGAGCAATAAAAGGCTGCAACAGATCCAGATATGTTTTGAAGGAGGTCAGCGGGAGATCATAGATATCTACAGGTCATTTCTAAGGGTTTTTTTGTGTCATGCTAGGTTATAGTATATGCATGATATTAACAAATAATACTGCCAGTGCCTCTCAAAGATCTCAAACTGATTTATAAAAATGTTAGTTTTTATACATCATACTGAAGTAGAAAAGTTTGAGAGCAAAGATGCTGGATCTCTCTTCTGGGTCACCAGTGAACTGCAGCAGTGTGAAGGAGAAAATGCTTCTTGTTTAATCCTTGACCCTATGTTTAAAGAGTAACTGATACTTTGTTATGTGTTGAGATTAAGACTCTAATAAGTGTATTCAGGAGCTTTTTAGAGATTATTCTTTAATTTTTAGAAAAGGCAATATTCTTGCAATGACATTGTGAGTATTGGATATAGATGTCCCAGTCCAGTGTTTAACACAAGCTGTGTTAATGGTCTGCAACAGCGCGACGTTAAAGTGATTCCGTGCATCCCACTTTTTTTTTGTACACCTATGCGAGAAAGAGCACAATATTCAACTGCAGATATTTTTTAGATGATGACTGGACAATTGTTTTAACAGTTATTTTAGTAGGGACCAAGAGATTCCCAAATATCATGTGATGATACTGTGCCATACCAAACATGAATTATTAGCATGTGGTATTTCACTTTCTATTGAATTGCTTATTAATGATCGCCAGAGGAGGAAAGCTGGACCGCAGCTGTCCGTCGGTTTGATTCTCCACGGCAGTCCTTCACTGTTGTTTCTTAGCAAGAACTGTTCATTCCCCACTGAAGATGCAGTTCACTAATAAACTACACCAAGCTGAAAATCTGGGTTTTTTTCAGGTAGAAAGGGAAAACTGCAGGAAGAAAACCCGCAAAATAAAACCCAACCCCCTTTGGAGGTCCTTCTTCTGTTTCCTCATCATAGTTAATTGATTGTTCAGTGTGTTTAGGATGTTTAATGAAGATGCCCTTGGTTGAGGGACACATAAATATTATGCCTGTGATATTTCTTTTTTTTTTCCTTTTCCTTTCAAAACCTTATGCCAAATCTGACTTTTCAGTGCATTCTTTGTAAAATAACTATGTGTTTCCATGATGTCAGTTACTGTGCCTTGCGGGCGTATCACTGGCTGGTCACACTTGCTTTGCACTTAAGGTGCTCTTTGTAGAGTATGTATCCTGTGTTGAACTGAAAGGTTTTTAGTAGAGATTTGAGGTGCAACTGTATCAAATAAATAGTGCAGAGATATGACTTGATTTCTTTCAAAGATATTCCCTTTATTCCACCTCTCATCACTAGCTGTCCTGGTATGTCTTTACATGTTTCTTTGCCCTAACTTCTTCAAATGTTAAAACTTCTAAGCATTTCATGTTATTTGTAAGATTTGCTTTTAATCAACTGCTTCTTTTTGTAATCCCATATTGAGCTTCTGCTGTACCACATCAGCTGGCCTTGAAAAGGTTCTCCCCAGGCCTCTCTGAGCAAAGGTTGGGTGCCTCTGCTCTCCTCTTTCCTTTAGTTTTAGTGTTGCTTTGAAGTTGTCCTCATGCAAATTGAGCAGTTCAATATACCTCACTTCATCTGTACTTTTCTGTGATACCTTTGCTCTTATTTTTAGCTGCTTACCTGATCTTATCCTTGCTGGTAGTTCAAAATGCAGCTGGTGAAATAGTGGCTTACCTCTGCAAGATTGGCGCACATGACAGTCTCATCTCCTGCCATTTATTTTTCTGAGTCCTCAGTCCTCTTTGTATTACCATTGCTTTTTGCCTGTGTTAGGTAATCGTTCTTCTTATTAACTTACTTTTTTGCTTGAGCAAAATGACACTAATTTTACTGATCTGCCCCTCTCTTAGTATCTGCCCCACTTAGTGCTTGACTTTAGCAGTGCTAGGTAAAGTAGTACAGTATTATGTGACAGTTCAGGTCAGCTCATATTGTGTGTTACTGAGGTCTGTTTGGACAAGAGGAAATAAATGGTTTGCAATTTGATTTTCAAACTTGTGTCTGTTTTAAATATCAACCATTATTCTATTTTAAAATTGATCCACAGCAATGTCAGTCATCTGAATCAGGGCTACAGATTTAGCCTGTATTTCCCAGATTAACAGAAATCTTTCAGGGTGTAGCAAATATTTATAAATTTTGGACTGATTTTTGTGTTGTTCAGCCAAACTTCCATCACTTTTAGTCGTTCATAGTGTTATCACATACTGAATGATAAGTGCAGTTAAGCAATGAGCACATCCTGTCTGGGTGTTGAGTTGTGCTCTGCATCTGCAGGGAGCAGGGTAAGAGGAAACTTAAATAAGGGAGCATGAATTTCCTCTTTTAATTATTCTCAACATTTTGTTGTCTTTGAGAATGATTTGTGGTGGCAGTCCCACAAATACTGCCACCTCAGCTTTGGGATGCTGAGAGGAAGTTCAAAAGTACCCAAGTTAAAAAGTCATCTGTACGAAGTATACCTACAGCTGAGGCTCCTTTCACACTCCTGAAATGTAGAAAACTCATCTGCAGAAGTACTGACAGGAGGAATAGCTTTATAGGGAAAGGAGGGTAAGGCAGCTCCTTTTCAGTCTCTCACTGTTGGTAGTCCTTACCAGCTCAGGTTTTTCCTTTCATTCTGTTCTTTCTCAGTCTTCCTTATGAATATTCATTTAGGATTTTTAAGTGTGATGCAAATTTTGATCAGCTGCATAGACCATGCAAACAAAAACTCCCTCCAAAATAAACAAAAACACTACCCCATTACCCCCCCCGCCCCCGCAAATCTCAGATGACCACGCTTATGTGGGTATTTTATTATGCCAAAAAAAAAAAAAAAGCCACCAAAGTACCATGAAAAATCAGTGGCCTGGTTTTGTGCACATGGAAATACCCAGACTCATGCCTGTGTGCAAGAGGAGGAGATGCAGATACTGAGACCTTTTTCTCTGGAGATGCACTGAAGCCTTTGTATCTCACTTTTCTGCTGGAAGAGTTCATGACTGCAGCTTTTTGAAAGTGTGCTTTTGCTAACATACAAAGTCTCCCCAAATGATATAAATCACTATAGTTTAGCTTTCAGAGGGAGAACAGGACATTTCAAATTAAGTAGAAATGGGTACCCTCTCGCATAAATCCTGTAGGCATCTGTCTGCGTAAATGAACAAATGTCTAGCTAATGCTAAATAATGTATGTGTCTAGGATCACAGAGATGCTTAACTTAGCTTCATTTGAGCTCAGAATGAATTGGCAAAGGACCTGGGAGTGCTTAATTGGTAATTTTATGTCTATGGATAGGTCATTAATATTTCAGATACTCTTCAAACTTTTGGGGGATTGCTGTCAACGTATTTCATACTTCAGACTTGGTTTGTTTAAAGTAATCATGCTAAAAGTTGCAAGTATTTCTTTCTGTTTTACTTAGCTGTTGCCACTTTATCAAGTGTTAGCAAAGCCAACTGGAAACTGCTTTCCACTTTTTTCTACTGTTGTTACCCCTGCAGGCTGCCTATAATTCCATTGTTCTCTTTACCAGCAGGAAAAGTCTGGGAGGAAAAAACATTCTTCTAAGCTTAACTTGTCTGCTCTCTCTTGGTGTTCCCGCCTGACTTTGGGCAATGGTCTTATTCTTAGATTAATTCCCACTTAATTATTCTAGACCAGTTTTTCTTGGATATTTTCTGTATTAAAATCTGCTTCCATGTTAGGAGTTATTAACTATGAGAATCAAAACATGAGTATTGTATCAGTGCTGCCCAAGTCTGTGCTTGTAATTATAGTCTAGCGAGGGCTTTATTAATTTGTTACACATCTCATCATATAAGACATGAAGCGTACAGAAAATCTGTGCTGCATGGAAGTGGTCAGCTACATTGCTGAAATATTAATTTTGACTGAGACATGATCTGTGAGGGGGTGAGAAGGGAGAATTAAACAGACTGTGGATGGAAGAGGAGCATCAATATAGCCTTTTGCTTAGAGGAAGACATGCAACCTGGTCTCATGGACAAGGGGGTGACTGAAGCAGCAGCTGGAGCAATCTGTACCGTGCTGCTGTGTAGTGGCTCTTGGAAGTAATGATGTAGTTCCAAAAACTATATGCTCTATCAAGAGAGGAAATAGCTTCCCCACCACTCAGTCAACGTTACTGAATGATTTGAGAGCTCCTTAGGTAATCTTGTAATTGATAGGAGTTTTTTAAGGACTCTTGAAATTTTAAGTGGTCTGCATATCTCAGAATTCTTGAACGTTGATTATTGGTGAAAAAAAGAAATTGTACTGTATAAGGACAGAACAATTCACTAAGTTTTAACTGAGGCTCTTTGATGTGTGTTTAAGAGGAACAAGAGGAAATTGTGGGTGGGAATACTCTCTTCCTTTCCTATAACAGTGTTGTTAATGCCTGAAGTTATGAGTTCTCAAGTGGACCCATCTGACTTAGAGCTGCTGCTCACTAAAGATTTGCTCAGGCTGATTGGTATGTTACATGAATGATTCAGGCATGTATTGCTCTGCTCTCCTGGGCTATTTCTCCAGAAGAATGATGTGTAAACACAAGCATGGCACAAAGAATGAAGTGTTAAATTAGGATGTCAGTGCAGTGTGTTTTTAACTTTGACAAAAAAATATTGCTTCTGGCTGTATTTTGGCTTGTTCCCAGAAGTGCGGTTGTCTTGTGATAAGTCAGAAAAGTTGCAATGGATCTGTACTTAAAATAATAAATAACGTGGATAATAAAAGAACAAAATATTCTGACACTAATGCAGAGTAAAGCAGATTGTCTTACTGTGGAAAAAACAATTTATAAGCATGTTTTCAGTACAATAAATAAAATATTTCTGTGGGGTTGCCTTTTTAATACTATCGCTTTGATATAGGTATTTATCAGTATATACATGTCACGTTGCTCTTTTCTGAGGATCCAGAGTCTTGTTTTAATCAAAGACTCCTATATAAACTTTAAGACCTCACTGGGTCTTTTTCAAGCTCCTGAATAAAGCCTATTCCTCTTGAATGTTTATGGTTATCCCCAAATACCTAAGAGGACGTTCTGACATTGCTGTGGAGCCAGGCTTACACTGCAGAAAGAGCACAGTGATCAGCGTTTCCCTCTGTCCCTTAAAAGCCTGAGATGAGTCCTGTGCCTTTTTCTCTGGTATCTTCTTGTCTCACATCCCCAAAGACCACTCTGCTTACATCATTTCATTAGTAGTAGATGGACTACGACTAATAATCTCAGAACACCTTGATGCACTAGGATGCACTTAGATGCACACCATCTGTTTCCACTCCTATATCTTGAGCTGGAAGACCATGACTGGCTATGGCCTGACCTTCAAGGGTGAAACCATGTGCATTGTCGGTGAAGATGATGGAGCACAAGCATATTGATGATCCATTTTTACTCTCAAGCCACGAGCCACCTACTGTTATTCCCTTAACTACCTCTGCTCATCTCTCTGTATTCTTCTGACTCTGCTCTATACTTATGGAGGTGTAGTGACTAGTATTACATGCAATACTTAGGATGAGGATACATCAATGTTTTATATTGTAGTAAAACAATGGCTTTTTGTCTTGGCCTTTCTGATGATGCTGAATATTTTATTGGCTTTTTTTTGGTTGCAGCTGCATATTGAGCATATTATTTGAGACCTGTCAGTGAAACTTCCAAGACCTTTTTTCTAAGCTGTAACTGCTCAGAGAAGAGTTCAGTGTTTTCAATTTAGTGTATGCTTTTTAAAAATCAGATGGTGTTTCAATTGCATAAAAAAATTGCTGGATATTACCTGAAACCAAAGGATAGTACATCAACAGATGAGCTCTCACACTGGATCACAGAAACGGACTAATGCAAGGAAATGAGACAGGATGTTTCTCTGAATGCAAATATTTTTTTGCTGATGTCTGTTTTTCCAAAGGCAGAAAGCCAGGAAAAAACCCACCGGCAAAGCACCAGTGAATCTGTTTTTCCAACTGCAGAAAACTGCTAGAGAGCCACAATGATATAGTGGCCGTCGCCATGTTTTTTAAGGGGCCTTCATAGCCTATGTCAGGTAGACCTGAAAGCTATTTGTTCTGCTCATACCCTTCTCATTCTGAAACCAGTTTGAGAAGCTTTCTGTTTAATCACTGAATCTTCTCAAATCTCCTTTATTTTTGTGTTGATCTGTTTTGATAAATTTTTGATAGTCATGCTGTATTTACCAAAGCTGTTCACTTGTCATTTAAGGTGTAGAATAGAGCTCGTAGGGATTACTTCAATTCTTTTAAGAATCTCTTTACATAACTGACACTCTTCCATATGAATTTTATGCAAGTGCTAGAGAACGTTACCCTCTCTCGTTGTGTTTTCTCAAAGGGCAGAGTTCCCTCTCCATCATAGTTTTGGAGAAAACCAAATGGGAGCATTAGTTTATGATGTGCTCCATGTTCTTGCCTGTACAATAAGAGAAACTCTGCTGTCGCCTTAAAGTCCTTCTGAAACTTTGTCTGCGTTTGCAGGCATGGACTGGTGAAGAATCCATTTTATTTTCTGTTAAGGATATCTTCATCTAGATCCTGCTTCTTGTTGCTGCAGGCAGACAACTTAGAAAAATATTTATTCCAGTTAAGTCCTGAACTATTGGATTCTCAATCCCTTGTTATTACAGTCAGTAATCCACCCTAGTAACATCAGCAATAAATTTGGAAAAAGTGCGTTGCCATGGCAGCCTCCCACTCCTGTTTTCATGCAGATTCTTAAGATTAAAGGCTAGGCTTCAAAATGTTTGTTCAAAATATAGGAGGGAATGGGATTCTGCTCCTATCTTTGTTAGTTTTGAAATTTTTGTTTTCGTGCTTTTTCTACAATATGGAAGAAGTGAAAGGGCAGTTATTGGGTTTAATGGGAAGGGGGCGTTTGTGCTTTTTTTTTTTGTTTGTTTCTTTACAATAATTGTTAGCCTCAGCTATTAGGTGTTCCTCAGAAGTTGCCATACATCTGTATCTTCTGACCTAGGTCTCAGTGAATTTCTGTTATCCAGGGTGGTTAGTCTAAAGCGCTGGGAAACTGCTAGGAGTGTTTCTGGAAGCTGCTTTGTTTTCTCAAGTTCTGGTCTTTCAACTTTATCAGCCAAACAGTGTCTAAACCTAAAATGGTGCTTATATATTTAGAGCTTTCTTTTTCAGAAGACTGCTGGAAGTTGTGTTTGTGCTAACACATATTTCCTGCAAAGTAAGTTCAGTGTTGTGCTTCAGAAAGGTGTCATACTGGGTTTAAGTTCCCACTCTTACGCTTTCAGCTGCTAGGCATTCTTATGTAATTCTTAGAGATTATCCAAACTGGTTAGTTGTTGTTGGGAAAAGATCAGGGGTTTTTTTTTTTTTCTTTAATCAGAATTGGAACCTGAATCCTCATCTTGTGAGGCATCACTTAATGTTGTCAGTGGCTGTCCACATCAGATGACTTGGGGTGCTCTGAGCATCAATAATACAATTCCTCTGTAGAGTGCAGTGCTTGATAGGCCTGCAGTGTCTGCAGTCATTCCTCATGGAGTTACTGGGATCACTTTGTTTTAATCAACAGCTTACTGAATCTGTTGAGCATGGTGTAATTTATATAAAAAGTATTTGCTTGTGCAAGGTGGCTATTACTTGCTTGTGAGTTAGAGGTTTTTTGATTTGTGGGGGTTTTTTTTGTTTGTTTGCAGTGGTTTTTTAGGCACCTCTTTTTCTGGAAGTCCAGCGTTGTCCTCACAATCACCCATTTATTACTAACAAGCTTCTTCACATACTTGGTTGTTCATCTTGTAATTTACTTCCTTGTAACGCATGAGGATGTGTTAAAAGCATCCTGTGCAAAACCAAAGATTTCTTGAAGGTCCTTTTCTATCTTGTTGTTTAACGTTGATGTAGTGTTGTGTCAGGGCTAGTGGTGAAGCAATTGTTTTCTACAGTGACTGCAAGTGCTCTGTATTAACTGGCTGTGAAGCTTCGTAGCTCCTTCAGCCAAATAGAGTACATCTGCAGGAACTTCTGTGACATGAGCAGCCTCTTCTGGTTCTGCAATGAATGAAGATCAGTGTTAACTCTAGCTTTTGACAATCATAGTACAGTATCTCTGACAGACATGTGAGTCTGCTAATGCCAGATGTCTGTCTGGGTATTCCAATGCCCCGGTTCTCTGCAGGACAGATTTCAAGAACATTTAGGAACCTGCATATTTCTGCTGAACTTCTAGCCAGTGTGGGCTGTTGCATAAATGAACAGGCATAGGCTGTAGTGAGAGAGAACATTTTAAAGGTCTTCTCAAAGAACTTGATAGCTGCCGATGCTAGTAATTTATTTTACAGTTATGATTTTCATCTTTTAGACCTTGCTTGTTACTTGAAAGCGTAAATTGAGAGAAAAAATATTTGTGCTTCTGTTTGATGGTATAATACAATAAACCAGTGATATCTCCCAGTCAGTTTCATAGCAATGTCATTGGCAATTTCATTTTTATGAGCAAGTATTTATAAGCTTTTGAGAGAACAGTACAATAAAGCCATAAATCATTAAGTAAGCATTCTGATACATTTTCACTTTAAGTTGGAATGATTTTTATACATTCTTTCTATATTACTGAGGTTTTTTAGTCAAAAAAAAATCCTAATATAGAAAGTACAGTAGATTTTTTTAGAAAAACACAGAAGATTTCCTTTCCCTTGAAGCAGATGGTTTGGAACTTAATGCTTGAAAAATTTCTAAAATCTAAAGTAAAATGTCTGGATTAATGAAAGGACTATGCTTATGATTTTACAAATATGTATACGGTTGTAAATGTGTGATTCACTTGGGTGTAAATTAAAATTTTCAGTAGCAGCAGAGAATTCAGTGATTGAAATCATCATTTTTAATGGTACATTTTTCATTAAATCAGTGAAACAGGTCAGGAAGGATTTAGAATTAGCAGTAATTGAAGAGAGAATAGTAAATGAGATAGTTTTAAAGAAATTACTGGAAAAATACATAATTTTTCTGTTAAATATTACTTCAGGTCATCTTCTAAAAAAATTTCTTTTTTCCCTCTTGCTCTAGTTTTCATAGGGTCTATATTCATTCGACTTGGAATCAGACTGACATGAAGTCTTAGGTGTGGTTTGGTGGGTTTTTTTGTCTTTTGCAGTTCCATCTCCTTTTTAAGTGATGAACCTGCTCAGAAGAGATAGGCTGAAGTTTTTGCAAGCATTTATAACCTTAAACAGATCAAATACAAACCAGGGAAGAAACCCTCCAACTGAACAAAATGCTAAAAATACAATGTTTTGATGCTCTGAGTAAAAGAAGGAAGGCTCATGTGATTATATTTTAGCATCGAATAAATGCAAGGGAGGAGGAGGGTGTCGTATTTAGATAATTATCAATGGTGTCTGACATTTGTGCTCTGTACATTCTCCATGCATGATTTTCCATCTAGAGCTTGAAGTATAGAGGCACTGTGCAGTGCTTCACGATGACATCACTGTGGTTAGCATATGCCATCGTGCTGGGTATGAACACTTTCAGGAGCCTCGGTGCCTGGTATAGAAATGAATCCACAGACTCTGACTAAAAAGTAGACTCTGATTAACCATGTTTTTCCCTGCTGCAGTAGTGACTCAGAACCCTCTAAACTGGCAACAAAAAGAAATGCTGAACTGTTGTAACCTAAATGTTGTATCTGAGGAGTAGTATCTTCCAAGTTTATTAGACTTTTTCTAGAGCTACGTTCATAGTAATCCTGACAACTTTTTGATATAAATGAAATGAATGGGAACTTGGGATGGTATCTATTTCTTTTAATTGTGAGGATTTATAAAGTTTCTAGGCTTCAGTCATTAAAACTGGCAGTGCTTAGCTTTCTTCTGTAGGGTGCTTTTGACCTGTTGATTTATTTGTATCAGCACTTTTGACATATGTAGAAATCTACATGTTTTTCTAATTAAATACAGAGAAGGGAGATGTATATTTGTCATAAGGATTGGAGAGTTCTATTTCAGTATTTTAAAATTTAAGTTTGTTATGCTTTTGACAGAGAATTTAGCTCCAAACTGCTAATGATTTCAAGGTTGATACAAAAAAATCTAGCTGACAGAAGTACTGTTTGGTTTCTTGTCAAAAGTGCCTGTAGCTAATTTGCTCTCGTGAAGTTGACAGAAAATAGTATTTTAATTCTGGTTTTTTCTTTGACATTGTAAAGCCTGGCAATGCTCTTTTGAGCTGCTGGAAGAAAAAGAAAGCCAAGAGAGGATTCTCTTGGTGCTAGAGGTAAAGTTGCAGAAGTATGTGGGATTTGGGTGTTTGTTTCCAAAGTCTTACTTGAATATGTTGAAACGGTGCACTTGTTGTTTGCAAATATAAGGCTGTATTTACAAATTTTAACAGACTCTGGAATTGATAAAAGCTGAGGTAAGAGGGAGGGAAAAAAGCTAAGGATAGTTGCATGTAGGGATAAAATACCTTGTGGGGACATCTATCTCAGAATAAGGAATACGCTCATATTATCCTTGCTAAGGAAGCTTATACTGGTGTTTGGGTCCAGGCTGATTTAGTTGAATGATGTAGTTTTTCTTCTGCTGGAATTCTAGGTGGGAAAACAGTATTTCCCATCTCAAACACCACTTATTTTTTTGGGAGAAGTGTTTTTTGCAGTAATGTTTCCCTACTTAGCAGACGTTGGAAATATGATCCAGAGGCAGGAAATTTTGGAGAAGTGGACAAAACGAGAGATCCAGTATGATCTGTTATATCACAGTTACCAACTCTGTGGTATGAGCTTTACAAAGACTCTGTCAGTTTACGTATTTTGAAAAAGGGAAGCCGTAGCAGAAAAGTAGAGAGCAAAAAGAGACAAGGGGGCAGACATAGACTTTGATGGTAAAATAACCAAAGAGAGAGAAATGCTTAAGGAACTGGGGAGAGGGGAGCACGTAACACAAACCAAGAGATAGATCACCATAAGGAATTGTAGTTTGAGAGGGGAAAACTTTCTGGGTTGATTTTTTTTTTTTTGTCATCCCATCCAGTCCCCTGCTTTGAGCATCATTTGGTTGACATGACTTTTGCAGCTGGTCCAGGTGACAGAGGACCTTTGTTCTCAGCCAGCGTAGCTGCTCTTCTGCCTCTCCCTTTCTCTCTGGTATTCTGCTGCATAGGGAGAATCCATCAGTAGAGGACAGATTGTTGAGTGTTTAGTAATTACTCAGTTGTCTGTCTAGACTGTTTGTTTCTGAAGAGAAACCAAAGTGACTGTTTCTAAGAAAGTGTAGTAATTAGCTTTGACAGACTTTCTGTTTCTGAAAGGATTTTCGGTAGCAGTCCACTATCATGTATGCATACACACACACATACAACTGAACCCAAAAGCCAGAACAGGAGCACTAGGGGTAGTCTCAGATTGCAGCTGGTCTCTAGCAGTTTGCTGGTTTAGTGTTTAGCTGGGCTGTGGTGCCTGTGCTTCCCACTGCAGAGGGGAATATTCCTCCCCTTATGCAACTGTCGTACAGGAGATGCTCCTCTGAGTTTTTTTACACTGATCTCGTGTTTCTGTTTATTTATAATTCATAGGTGATGTGAAGTAGTACAACCCTTTTTTTTTTTTTTGATGATAGCAATTCATCAGTGAGGACCCTAATGTACACTTGTACAAAGGAGGCTGATGTTACAGGAAACCTTTCTCATATGTGAGACATGGGCATGCTCACAAAGTGCATCCTATCTTCATATACTTGAACTAATATTTATAGTGCTGCGTACTGTAAAGTTGCTCTTGAGTGTCTGGAATTTGAACTGCAGTTGCTGAAAATCTTTCTCAAGACCTCTGCAGTAATATGATAGGTACCATTTAACAGTAAGGTATGAGACCAAACACATTACACTTGTCCCACTGATGTTTGAAGAAATGCAGAGGAAATTAATTGCCCAAAATGAGGGAAATCTGACCAGAGTTTACTCTTAACAACAGTGCAGCTCCCAGCTTGTTACTGGTATTATCATCTCAGTTTGAAGCAAGAATCTTATGGCCTATTAACACTGACAGTTCATCAGTGCTCAGTAATAGAGGCTAAACAAACCCAAGCCTGTCTGTTGCTGGCAAGCAAAGAAAGAGGAATTCTTCCTCTTATCTTGAGGAGGTAGATGGTTACTATTGCATGGTGCAGGGAAATAGTGCAAGACACTGCAGATATATGTGGTTACTAGTGCTAATAGAGTATTTGAGTGCTAAATTAAGTGATAAACCATTTAATCTGCAGTGGATGTTTTGTGTCTTATGTCAAGCTGAAGGCATCGTGTGTTTAGGATGCATAAAAACAAAAAACTTACCTTTGTTCCTTATGTCTCCCACCTTTCTCTGTATTTTCTCCTATAAAAAGCGGAAGTTATACCATAACTTCCCATAAAGAAGAGATGTGAATTTGACACTGGGAGAGTTTCCACCATAACCTTATTTGTGGGGCTTATGTAACTGAGTAGTAAAACTTGTCTGAAGCTATACTGTTATATGCTACACACGGCACAGTTTCACAGTTTGAAGCTAATTGAAGTTAGCACTGAGGACACAAATTTCCTGTGCTGCTTCAAAGGAGGTAAAACTTTGAAGACTGTGGGAGAAATGTAACTTCTGTTCTGTGGATAGCTCTACAAAACAGTTTCATCTGAAATGGAAGGATCATTATTTTGATGATACACTGCCCTGTTTTGCAGGTTGACTTTTAAAGAGTATAATCTCTGTAAATGGCTTTGAAATAGACTGGCTCAGTGCTTTATTTGGCATTGTACAGTGATGTTTTCCTGTGGGGTTTGGGGGATTTTTTTGGCAGACGATTTGAAATAGTATTGCATCTTTGCTGATTTCTTAGTGTTCAGTCCCCTTTGTCTAGACACCAGTTCTTGTATACGTTAGGATAAAGGTTTTGGTTTATCCCTAAATTTCATGAAAGTTGTTCTTCTGTTTCTGACAGGAGCCATAGCAGAGGTTGAGGTAGACAGGCGAAACAAAACGGAGCAAGTAGAGAGCAGAGTGTTACTTCTCTTTCCACCTTCTGTCACTCAGATTTACATGAATGCTCATGATTCTTTTGTTGGATTATAGAATCCTCAGATCCTGTGTCTTCAATAATTAGAAGCTGGGTTCTTCATGAAAATCCATTATGTGTTTTTTTTCACGTTGCATAGACAGAGTTTATTCTAATTCCATATACTTGGAGAATTGTCTTTAAAAATTACTGACACCTCATTTTTATGCAAAGTTCACAGATACCATCGGGTCACTTTCGTTTTCTTCTGTGTAGGAAGATGCCTTCCATTTGTACATGCTGCCAAGAGTCAACATTAAACAAATTCTTTGTAATGATAGGGATGATAGATGTTTTTCACATATTTCACATAAAATAGCAGGAAGTGTCATAATTGCTTTTGGTGTACATATCTAAAGCATCATGGTTCGTGAACCTTTTTTTCTTTAAAAAAAACATTTTAATTAAAAATATATTTAGTGCAGCTCACAGGTAGTACAAGGTTCTACCCTTGTATGTTTAGGATTAAAAATACTGTGGTAACAATCGAAGCCAAGAAATTTTCCTAAAAAGGAGACAGTTGGGGTTTCCTGCATATGCTGTTTCTCTTTGTTTGGCTTTGTTTTATGTTTTGGGGGTTTTGAAGTGTAGTCCAGGATTTCTAGATCATACACTAATGTTAAAAGTCTGACAGTTATTGGAAGGTTGAGCTTTTTAAAGCCTTTGTATCTCATGTCAGATTTTGAAATCACTTTTGCCATCTAGTCACTTGTAAAGGAGAAGCCCTCATTAAAGCAGACTCCATGTCCTGCTCAAGTGATTGAGACAGGAAAGATGGTATAAATTGATTTTGCTCTAGAGTTAGTTTTATCCAATCATCTACCTGTAAAAATATATGAATTACAAAATAATTGTGAAGTGATTGCTACATCACAACCTGTCATATTTCTAGTCTGCTGATACTAGTGATAAAGCAATATCTGAATACCTGAAAAGAATGACTGACAACACACTACTTGTTAAACTGTTCATTTTTAATTTGTTTGGATCTTATGGTAATATCTCTGCAACAGCATTTCTAAAACTGCTAACGAAGTCAAGAGTAAGATGGGAGGTTTCAAATTTCTGTTTAGTTTTCCTGTTTGTGGGTTGGTGCTTAGGTGTGCCTTTCCTGGCACAACAAGCACATCAGTACTGCACAACCTGATCTTTCATCAGTGATGCAGAGCACTTGATGTCTGTCTGGCCTCAAATGTGCAGAGAGGTAACTGTAGGACTTGATGGTTGGATTGAGCTTATTATTGTTTTATAATTTATTGGAGCACAGTGAGCTGTTTGAGTTGTATGTATGTGTGTTTGTCTTACAAAAAAAAAAAAAACCAAACTCTGAAAATACTTATGTGGACTGCAGAGATGATATGTGGATGGCATTTTCTTCTCCAGTTTGTTGTGAACCTTGCCTGGTGTTGAAGGGCATTTCACTTTTGAAGTGCTGATACTTGGATCTGATCTAAAATGGAGGTTTTGATCATCTGTAGTTGTTAAACACAAGCCTGTGTGTTAACATTACCACTTGCTGGTTAATCCTTTTAAGTATGAACTAGGTAATCTTCTTCAGGAAAAATCCAAAGCAGAAGTTGCATGGTCATTTCTTTTCTGCCCTGCAAACCTAATAAGGACTTCCCTCAGAGTAGGTTTAAAAAAAAAAAAAGAGAGAAAAGAAAAGAAAAAAAGTCTAGTCATTCAAGGGTGGTTGATACAGGATATTTGTCATGTTTCCATCGTAATGGTTGGTGGGATTAATATTCCATCGCCAAAAGCACATTGTAGTCCTTTGATGTAAAACTGAACGTGTATTTACAAGCAGTTTCCCATTTAAAAATTGGTTCCACTGCTAGCAGGATGATTGCTGCTGTTATGGAAAAGGAAATACTTTTTTCCATCACCCGGACGAGTGGAAAGATTCAAGAGCTTCCCTGTCTGTCAGACTCCACACTGACTCAGGCATTTTTGCTGTCTCTGGGGTGCAACCTGTATAAATTCTTGTATTAAATTCTGATTAGGTGTCTTAAACAGATATTTTTCTTCCAAAAGCACCATTTAAAATGTCACTTTTCCCTGTGCATAGCAATATAAAACAAGCCTATTTTAATCTACTCTTGTGCGGTTTTATTCAAGCCATCAAGTTTAATGATTCTCATGCCCTTTTTTTTAGCTGTCATATTACAATGGCTTTAGACCAAAATATACTCAGTTAACTTAGAAACTGGCTGGGTAAGCAAAAGAAATGTTGTATTCTAGAAGGTTTTGTTCTATTTAGTTTATAGGATACTTTGAGTTTTTTAATGGAAAAAAAATAGGCACTGAAAAAAAACAAAACAAAACCCCACCCAAACAAAGAAACCCCCCAAAACAAAAAACCCACCCCAAAATAAAAACTGGATTGTCCCTTCAACATTCCTGGTCAATACTGTCACTGATAAAAAGAGAAAGCTTAGCCACAGAAAGAAGAGTCCTCACTTGGTACAGCAAAATGTGAAGAGTCAAATATTAAAAAATGTCTTTCCTGAAGAAGGGAAAAAGACCCAACAAAGCAAGTTCAGTGAAAAGTTCTAAGTGCAAACCCATCACAACAGGGTTCCACTAACCTTTTCGGAGAAATTCAGGATGGCTGTATTTCTGTGGTTTTCAGTAGTTCATTCAATGGGGAATTTCTGTTAACACGCTGAGATCTCTGATTTTTATGATTACTGTTGTGTAAAGAACAATAATAATATTTTTTAAAAACTGTTTTGAACATAACACCTTTGGCCACAGCTCAGGGATGCTGTGTGGGGGGTTTTTTCCAACATAGTGAGCTCCAAATCATATTTAAAAAAAAAAAAAAAGAGGACTGCAAGGGTTCCATGCTTTGCAGTGCCTAAGACTGTTATGCTCTGTTGGGTCTTCCAAACTTCTCTTCTCAGGGTAACCAAAGCTTGGTTATCATTGACCTAGAAACACAAATAACAAAAGTCTGATTTCAGTGGGCTGGGAAATACAAAATCCAGTTACATAAGATTGTTGGTGGTGCTGGAAAACATATTAATGAACATCATTATGCTTCAGTTTTGTAACCTTTGCTCAATTAAGCAGTGTCTCCCTTTAGCCCTAGCTGGATTTAGATCCTGTAGCATCTCTAGGGAATGCAGGAGTTGCAGCAGTTCTTCCTTCAAAAAAGACTAGACAGGCTCTTTCTTGGCAAATCATTAAGTGTGTTAAAAACAAATTTATTTTAATTTTTAAGAAAAAGTGTAGCCTTATAATCTTTAGTTCAAGAATGGCTTTTTAGTGTCTTTTTTTATGCATTGTATGAAGATTAAATTTACCTCTGCCATTACGATGTAGTATTAGATTCTTTTCTAGTGCACAAAGGAGTTCTTTCAGAGTCTCTGCAAGGTTATTTTGAGTGAAAACTTTCCAAATGGGCTTCAAAACATCTTTTTTTATTATTTATTTTTAAATGCTGTTAGAAGAAAATAGCCTTAATGGTTTTTGAATTGCTTTAACAAGTTTAAAAAGTAGTCAGTTATGCTTCCTTAATTAAGGAGTCACCGCATAAGTACATAGATATAGTCTGAGATTTCAGTTGAGGTTATTAGTTTTTAAAATGTTAGTAACAGCTTCATATTTCCTCTCCGCAAGGATGAATGGTAGACAATAAAGCATACTTTCCACCCTCTATCTTGTTGGTGTACTACTGTGAAACACTTTAAGAATGTTATAGATGTTTATTTCATGTAATGCGTATCTATTAATGCCCATACAGAGGTGGGTGATACTTTCAGTGACTAGCCATGAGTGTATGCACCCATCCATAGACCAGAGTGGGAAGGGAAATTATCAAGGGACAAATAGTCTCAGTGAAGAAATACCCTTATTTCTGGTCTAAAGCATCTGTTTTGATAAATCAAAGGAGAAGTTTTAAGTGAGCTAACATTTACTCACCTCTGGTGAAAGATCCCTGGTATGCATAGTCTGATTCTTTCTTTTCCCTGCATCTACGCCCTTATATTCCTGTCAGTTTGGCTTCTCCCTGTATGTAGGTAAAAGCTATGGATGTGAATTCCAGGTCTACTGTCATGTTGAACCTAGTAGTTGCCACCCTATTTGGACACTATTGCCACTGCAGCAAGGGAGGCAGCAAGTGGTAAATGGTAAACTAAGGGACAATGGAGAAAAATGCAGCCTTTGGCACTCACTCGTCTTTGGTCTTTTTTGAGAAGTCTTTTGCAAGTGATGTGGGATAATCCTCCAAAACTTAAAATTATGTTTATTCTTCTATTTTTAAAAAAGCTGAATCTGAAATACTCAGTATGTATTTATTACAGGGGCAAACATCTTCCTCTTTTATATTTTTTCACTCTGATTTTTGCCTTCCTTTCCTTATTCTGGTGTAGGTCGCTGTTTGTCACTGGTCGTCAGAACACGTAGAATTTGGTCTCATCTTTGAAGTCCCACGTACTGCATGTGTCTCTGTATACCTACAGATATTAACTGTATATTAAGCACCATTTTTCTTCATTATTTCTCTTGCCACATAGATTAAATATGAAATAATAAAAGGTACATGCACCAAAAGGTACACACCATCTGAAATATTGGTCTTATCTGAATGTGCTGAATATCAGCTGATATTATACATACATTATAAAACTGATTTTCACATACAGATGTGTCCAGACACTAAAATATTTTTGAAATTTTATGTATTCTTGTTATATTAAATAGTGTCTGCCATGAAGGAGCAGCTTTTAACCATGTTATGCTTATTTCCTTTCTAGTTAATTCTGTAGTGATTCAGACAGCTGCCTGAGACTGTCACAACCTTGATCTGTGTGATCTTTGTAAACAATTCCTCTTCCTATTCAAATTTTCTCAATCATCCTCCTCATTCTCCCCAACCTATTATACGCCATGGCTGATTTTTTGCATTTAGTTTTAATGCATAAAAGTAACACGAGTTTTTCAAGCACTGGGTGCCGAATAAAGATGGCTAACTAATTAAATGCTGCAGAAGCTGCTGTTTGGCACATAAAGCTGCTATGTGATGAACTGATATGAGTTACGATAACTTGCATCTCTGCTTCCTTGAAAGAGTGCATAATGAGACCTGATTTAAATATGTTCTGTTTCTAAGAAACATCCCATGTGTTTTCTTTGAAATTAGCTTTGCCCTCATCCATTGGAACTATTAATCCAATCTGCTCCTTGCATTATTCTGTACAAGCCTGTACAATTCAAAAGGAAAAAAGAGGCTGTAAATCAACAGTGTGTCATTTTGAAAACCCACTTACTATGCTCAAAAAATAATTTTAAGATGCAATTGAAGGAAATAGTGCTACACTAAACAGTGTAAAATTTCCGGAGTGGCAAAAGTTTTTCTGGCTTTCTAATTTTTCAAGAGTGGAAAATGCTTCACTACAAAATATTCCCCACAGAAATTTTGGAAAGCCTTCATTCAGGCAAATTCCTTGTCTTTAAATTCAGACAGTAAGTTAAATGTTAGCTTGTTAGGAGGGATAGGTTTTGTATTAGAAATCCAAAGCATCTCTAATAAAGACAAGACAAATGGGTCAGATTAGCTTGGTGTAACAAAATAATTTTCCAAAGTTATAATGGGAAAAACATTTGCTAATAGTTTTAAATCAGGGAGCTGACACTTCTTTGTCCTCTTCCCTGAGAGACTGTGTTTGTGGGGTCCTGGCTTACTTTGCCACAGTCAAGTAACTTGCAGGTTGTCCCTCATACCTGCAAAAGGTATACTGCGGTGCTGTTTGCGATTCTTGCTTTGTGTGATGCTGCATAAAACACATCAAGAGTATAGTTTTGCGAGCTCCTGCCCACCTATCAGTGGAAAAATTCTTTCACGTCTCAGAGGAGGGTTTTTTTAAAATTATTCTTGGCTAGTATTTAAGGTCAGCTCTGAAAACTGTGTTGACACTGCATGAGCACACCATGTTTTAGGTTTCCAGGGTGTGTGGGGTTGGGTTTTTTTATTTTTTTTCCCCTTCCTTTGTAAGAATCCAGAACATTTGAAATTAGTGTTAGTTTCTCCAGGAATCTTTAAAAATCTGTGTCCTAGAGATAAGAATGAACTTGCAAATGCAATAAAACTGTTGGAAGCTAGACGGTGGATTTGGTAGTCTGTCACCTGTCAGATTACTGAGGGAAGTGAAGCTTGCATTTTAATCCATTATCTAAGGTATACAGTAACTGTGCAATTTAGAATTGCAGTATGAAATACGGTGGTATGAATTATTGCCAAAGTTGCATACAGCCCCTTTTTGTGTGACCAATATAGCTTTGTCGCGGTTTGAGAAGGGGGGCATTT